>NC_068363.1:25999021-26133524 GCF_020536995.1 Dreissena polymorpha
GTAGTAGTAGTAGTAGTAGTAGTAGTAGTAGTAGTAGTAGTAGTAGTAGTAGTAGTAGTAGTAGTAGTAGTAGTAGTAGTAGTAGTAGTAGTAGTAGTAGTAGTAGTAGTAGTAGTAGTATTGTAGTAGTAGTAGTAGTAGTAGTAGCAGTATTGATATAGAAGTAGTAGTAGTAGCACTACTAGTTGTAGGTGTAGTTGTTGTTGTTGAAGTAGTAGTAGTAGTTGTTGTAGTAAAAGATGTAGTAGTAGCAGTAGTAGTAGTATTAGTAGTAATAGCAGTAGTAGTAGTAGTAATAGTAGTAGTAGTAGCTGTAGAAATAGCTTTAGTAGTAGTAGTACTAGTTGTTATTGTTGTTTTTGTTTTTGTAGAAATTGTTGTAGTTGTTGTTGTTTTAGTAATTGTAGTACTAGTAGTAGTAGCAGTATTAATAGTAGTAGTTACTGTTTTTCGGCGTAAGCTGTATTAAGCCAGCTTTTTACCCTGACTTGACCTTTGTAAGTGTCCAATAATACTCAAATAAAATTTCCAGCGGCTAGGCACGAATGAATACACTTCATTTATTCCATTGGCTGATTTGAGTATCACACCAGAACATTGGAAACATATCCGCGTTTTTGTAACACTGTTTTACTGCATGAAACAATTTTATCTCTATTGAAAAGGCTCAATAGATAAAACAGTTTTACAATCAATTTTCGACATAAATACAGTTTGCGCGTTCACCTTTTATTTTCAGAGAATTACCAGCGCAAAAGCGTTTATACTAAAGGCTATGTTGTCATATTTAGTACTTACTTGCATTGCATTTCAACTCGCGAGGTTTCGGGTCAATTCGCGGCCATTTGTGAAAGTCAGAGTTTATATACAGTTCATCACCGGAGTTCGCAGAAGGGGTTGCGATCATTGTGTTATACCGGTCTTACTGACAGTAACGTAGTGACTGTAATGCATTGCATTCCAATCCGCAAGGTATCAAGGTCAGTTTGCGGTCAGTTGCAGAAATCTTTATATAAACGCCGTCTCGTAAACTTTGTGCACTTGAGGTCTGTTTTGATATTATTGTGGTATGTCAATCATCGATTTTTAATATGGTTTCAACATTTGCATGATAAGGACCAATTTTGATAAAATTAATTAGAAATATTTATCCATTTAGACCAGTTTATTAAGCATGAGCACAATAATTCACTATACTATAATTATGCAATTAAATAAGATTCGAGTATTGCCGGCTGACCTATATGCACTCGTTTATTTTCATGTTTCTTGTGTTTTTCTATTCTGTAAATATAGATATCTGAGTAATAATATCACATAAAGCAAAATAAGCCACGAAACATGGCGCAGCACCCCGTAATTGATTTGCTTATGATGTAGCTAAGAACTGCGCAGAAAAAAGGCATCCGCTACTTTTTATCTCATAGAGATAACTTTTGATCGTTCATAAACATCGACCACAATCAACGCCGTATATCATTTTTTTTAAAGATATTTCTTGTTATACTTAAAGTAACATTACTACTCTAAATCAAAGACGATTTTGTATAATATTTCTTAAAATAAACTTAACCAATTAAAAATCAGTGTTTATTATGGCAATTTTCGAAATTTTAACGCCAGATGTGGTCTGGTCAAATAGATACAAATGTTCGTTGTTTTTCCACTTTAATTTTCCGCAACGATATCTAGTCAAACGTATTCGTAGGAATAGATATATTCGCAGGATATTCAAGTGGAATTATTTGTGGTCACAAATAAATAAAAACGAGCATTTTGTATCTACACAAATCTATGTTATCATACCACATCTAGCATTGAAATTATGGCTATAGCTAAATGGAACAATGATTGTTTAAGTGGGAACTTTATTTTACGAAATTTTCGTTGATTTTGAGCGTAATAGAGACTTAAATGACGTTCGAGCGTGATATTTTGTGTTGTCAGAGCGCAAACATTGGAATACAAACAAGTGCGGTCACCTTCATTTCCAAAAATAGCGTAAATATTTGGTAAGTAGGTCGGTCAACCTCTTAAAATAAAAAGGTATTCTTTAATTTATAAGGTGTTCGATTACATGCAGTCTTTCAATTCACTATGCAACATAACTTGAAACTTTATATTTAAAACACATTAAATCTGATATGATCAAATGTTGCAAAAAAGACCAAACACTCAGCATGAAATACCAACACAACTTTGGGGTCGGCAACAATGCATTACCCTTTAAACGTTGTTTGTGTTCATTCATCGTTATACACTATGAAAAATGTTTTTGACCATATTTCTAGAGTGTTAACACGCTTTGTGTATTTGACCTCGTCAAATGAGCATATAAAAATGGTTTTTAATTGATAAAACATCTACGTGACGTTTGTTAGCTGTTTTTATCATACTACAATAAAAGCTCTCATAGAATAGAATATTTGGCTAGCAATATACCAAATTACAGCAAGTTAAGTTTAAATGCATTTTAGTAACAAAGAAAAAAACAAATATTTGTTTGAATGTTGTGCAATATTTCAGTTTCTGATAATTTCATGATCTTTTACAAAAGAAAATTAACACAAACTTGTGTAACAAACACTAGCATGGACTATTGCTCCAATCTTGTAAGCGACCGCATTGATGGAGATCAATTTAATTTAATCACTTCATATTCTAATCATGATAAAAATATGGATACAGTGAGATTACATTTAAACTTACAGATGGGGCTTTCATTCACTTCATATCATTACATGAACAATCAAATCTTGTAAATCACATGACGTGCATAGAAAGGTTAAATGTTAGGACGTCCACAGGACGTTTGGGTTATCGACCTCATTTATCTTAAATGAGGTCAGATTGATTACATTTTATACTCATCTCAAACTAAGATAGTTACAATAGAGGAATGAATTTATTTAAGTTTCATACATCATCATCATCATCGTCATCATCATCATCATCATCATCATCATCATCATCATCATCATCATCATCATCATCATCATCATCATCATCATCATCATCATCATCATCATCATCATCATCATCATCATCATCATCATCATCATCATCATCATCATCATCATCATCATCATTATCATTATCATCAGCAGCAGCAGCAGCAGCAGCAGCAGCAGCATGAGCATCAGCATCATCATCATCATCATCATTATCATCATCACCACCAGCACCACACACCACCAGCACCATCATCATCATCATCATCATCATCATCATCATCATCGTCGTCGTCATCATCATCATCATCATCATCATCATCATCATCATCATCATCAACAACATCATCATCATCATCATCATCATCATCATCATCATCATCATCGCCAACACAACCACCAACACCACCATCATCATCATCACCACCACCACCACCACAATCATCATCATCATTATCATTATCATCACCACTACCACCATCACCATCACCATCATCATCATCATCGTAAGCAACCATTATCATCAACAAAAGCAACGTCAATATCACACTAGATTAGTATTTTTGCAATGGTTGTACTCATCCTCATAAAAATGCAACTTTAACCCGTGTTGTTAGTTTGCAATTAAGCCAACAATACACGCTAAACTAATGTGAGCTGTATATCCGAAATATTGTTTTTATAGATAAGCGTTACTTTTGTTGTACATATAAAGAATGATGTATTTTATGAATGTATTGGATTTAGAATAAACATATATGTTGGTTGTGCAATAAATATGGCTAAAACAATTGTTATAGGGGCCTTTTCACAGATTTTGGCATATTTTAAAGTTTATCATTAAATGCTTTATATTGAGAAATGTAAACATTGGATCTTAAAAGCTCTAGTAAAAAATCAAGAATAAAATTAAAAAAAGGAAAAAAAGTAGCCGGTACCAGGGCTCGAACCAGTGACCCCCGGAGTCCTGGAGTTAGTCTGAAGTAAAAACGCATTAGCCCTCTCGGCTATTCCGCCGAGCATACACAGTTTAAGTATTTAATACGTTATATAAGCAATCTTCGTAAATTTAAACGACAACAAGAGAACTCTCCAAATTATTCAATCGTTTCGCGTTGCAACGCTTTATAATTTTTAGGTTTTCAAATCGTCAAAAGATACATATAATGGCTATATTAGACTATGGAAAATGTTCAGTAATACCACGGAGTGTATATTGACAGGAGATGAATCGAGTATTTGACCCTTACTGTAGTAAATTCAATCTTATGCAAAAACTATTCATCCGATTTTATTGGTTTATACGTTATCTTGTTGTTTATTAATTCCTCTTTCAAAAACAATATAACTTTTAGTATATTCCCGTTGTTATTAATGGATTTATAGCGAGTTAAACACAAGAAATACACATTTTATGTTTTACCACCGCGCGTTTTAACGTGTTGTGGCTATCGATCTTTTACGATTAGCGTACAGCGAAGCGCCGAGGTTATACATTTTGATGTACCCACTCACGTCTTTTGTTAAATTATAATTTCATTTCTCGGCCGATTTTGACAAATTATATATCATTAGAAAGCTTACGTTACGTAGTAAACAGATATATCAATATATATTAAGTTTTTCTTCTGATTTCGACAGCCCGGCGAGTTATAACTTTAACTTTTGCAAATATCATACCGTTTGGGAGTTTTAGAATCTAGATTTACGGTTTACATGTTCGTACTTAATACCAATTTGTAGCGTTTATATTTGGAGTTCAGTTTTAAAAATTACAACTTGCTTAGGAGAATAGAATTCTGTATACGATAGAAAAAAAAATTGTTTAGGTCGGCTACACTTAAATTTAGCACATTGAAACTATATGTATAATTATTATTTCAAAATGTATTGGATTGATTGATTAATTGACTTGATTGATTGTGATAACTTCTTTAGTGAACAATTTTAACAAATTTTTTCTATGATCGATACGAAAATACAATGGTGGCCATGTACTAATGTAGTTAAACCCTACTTTACACGTGATTTGTTTTCCTTTTAGTGGAATCCAGGCATGGCTCTTTCAATAAATAATAAATACAGTGTGCGAAATATTTCTTGAATTCCTTGTAAATCCTTTATACAGACAGATGCCGAGTATGAAACAAAAACAAGAAGTATAAACGCTCGTTAACATAACATCTAAATTGAGGCAAACGCTCTATCTAGCAATATAAAAAGTTGTACATTCATGTATCTGATAATTTAACGGAATTCGCATGGTATTCGTTTGACAATAACACATGAATAACTGATTGTATACGTACCTCAGTATTGATCCGTTCTGTTACGCTTGTACCAGAAACGCCTCTTAGTCCGTTCACTGTCGTCTTTTTCACGTGACGTGCGAACTTTGACTCCAACAATTGTACCGCGTGAAATGATAACGTTAACAGTAACACGTTCACTAGGCCGATGTATTCGTGATATATCAAATATCTACGGGAGTCGCCGTAATCTTGATTTACGGTTACAATACAATAAATCATTTTGTAATCATCCATGGTCCCTAGGTAGTGCCTATTTCTAAATAGATCATTTTATCTTCTGTCTTAAAAGCAATTTAGCGATATCACCCATTCTTTTTGCCGGTATTTCCCTGATCCTTTGTGAGTCTGTTACATTTCGATATGTTATTGGGTACTTCATTGAAAGATGAACGTTTTGGGAGCGTTTATTGAAGTACGGGTTTTTTGTCGAAATCTCACTACCGAAATCCTGTTTTCCGATATTGCCTGCAATTGGTCGAATTCTTCTTTCTTAAATATTGTAAGAAGGTATATTGTTAGTGCAATAATCTGAAGAGGACAGAGTTATCATTATATCAGACTTACACAATTAGATCAATAGGAAAGGCAAGAACAATATTATTTTATTGGCATATGTATAACGGGACCTTATTTGAATCGGAATACGTGTAATCATACCTTATGTAATAAATCGTTTGCTGATCCAGAGTGGTCTATTAATAGTGCTCAATTTGTCGTTGTCGGCTTAGGTACTACTTGATAGTACCCCGGATTTTCTTAGGTTTATTACAATGTACCCCAAGAAAATAAAGGCAATGGTCGAAGTGTGGGGTACTATTTAGAATAGTGTGCAGTAAACGTAAAAGTTCGCGGGGTAGTTATAAAAAGTACGTGGGCCGATAACGACCATGTGAGCCTTAGTTGCAGCTTGGTGTACATGTTCACTTAAATCATAGAAACTTGAAATAGACTAAGAAACGCCTTTAAAATGGCGCAGATTTTGAAATACTTTCAGGGACGAAACTTTCCCCTTTTATTGGGTGTTTCGTTTGAAGGAAGTTTTTTTAGCAACAATCCGGTCCAGGCGGAAAATATCACACCTGCATTAAGCCCGGTTTTACCATAATAATAGAAGCATGATAGAAATACTACTTATACATAATGATGAAATACTTCTATAAATTTCACAGTTGTTTGCACTTTGGATCGCTGTAAACTAATATAGCCTAATTACAGGAAAACTGGGCTTATTGCATGTGCTAAAAGTAACGTCCCATATTATCCTATGCAGTTCAAACAGGTTTATCAAGGGCGACATTTGCCGCTTTAATGGAATGTTTCGTTCAAAGGAACTTTGTTCTTAGCAAAATCTAGTTTACGCAGAAAGTGTCGTCCCTGATTACCCAGTATGGACTGCACATACTGTTAAGGGGCGACACTTTATGCACATATATTAAACCCGGTTTTACCAGAACGCGGCTCAGTGGGAACTTACGGGCCGCCTAACTTAGTTCAAGTCACGTTCATTAACATGCTCGTTGTCGACACAACTTTTGGCGACACATAATAACCCCACCTTATGTACAATATAAAGTAAGCATTACCATATTTCTACATCGAAATTTTGTCGGCTTGTGAGAAAATCCAATTGATTAATAACCGCATGCTTTTAACATCTTGAGTTTTGAGTACATGACCCAACTATATCTGGTACATGGCAGAGTTGTAGTAACATAAGCAATTACAATATTCGCCTGCAAATCCACGTGATTTGCTATCGCATGCTTGTGCGATGTAAACATAAGTTCAAGATATATGTACTGGCACAAATATATCGGTTTCATGGCAGAGTAGTAGTTACGCAAGTAATTTAAGTGTGTGGTTTCTTAAAACCCACGTGATCACATGCTTTTATGACGTTAAACATAAGGTTAAGGTTATACGCACATGACCAAAATATATCAAATATATGACAGAGAATGAGCTACGTAAGTCATTTTAACGATCGTATTAAACGAAATGCTAAAACTTACATCGGGAAATATTGTACAATACTGTTTGACGTAAAAATAATAAGTCAACACAACGCGTGCACAAATGCACGCACACAGGTCTGTGAACGTACAAGACTGGTATCATTTCAAAGATGAACTGGTCCTCTTAAAAAGACATGGCAAGTGAGTTCCAAGAAAATTCAGAAACCGGCAACACGGGTTTGAAAGTGAAATGTTACCATACACCAAACCAGAATTAAAACGTCCAAAAAGTTGATATCATAAATAACAGAAAAGGGCGTTTCTATGGTTGATTATTGGATTTCATGCTAATAAGGGAGGTGGAACTCTTTAGAATCATCGTCGTCATCATCGTCGTCGATGTTGCCCCCACTCGTCGTGTTTGTCATACTGTTTTAGTAGTATTTCAATTATTATGGGAAAACCGGGCTTAATGCAGATGTGACACGTTCCGCCCGAACTGGATTTGTGCGAAGATAAACTTTCTTTAAACGTAAATTCCAATAAAAGCGGAAAGTTTCGTCCCTGAATTGTGTTAAGCCCCGTTTCCCATAGCGAGGCTGTTATAAGTATTGATAGATTTATCAAACAGACACAGAGTTGGACGATTAACATAGAAAAATCGAATATTGTTAAGATGTTCACATTATTTTACAATTACTGCATCATAATTATGTAATAAGACAATAATATAACGAAGTACATGAACTTATTTCCGGTAGTTAATAATATTTTACGAAGACGTGATGTTAGTTGAATGATGCATCTCTTTACATTTGCATGTATATATTAATGATTTATAACCCAGAATCTGTCTTATAATTGATTTGGAATTTGCCACCTGTTCATATGTGAAGTTGAATAATCTGATATTGATTATTAACTACATTATTCAAAATAAACAAACAAAAATACGCAACATTGATTTTACGTCCTGCACTTTTCAAAGGGCGATAATTTTGTTGAAATGAGAAAAACAAAATCCTCGTCTGTTTTGTCCGTTTTTAATCGTTAGACTATAGTAAGACCAGTATAACAAAATCACAGGAAACTCATTCCCTTTACAAATTACACAATATTACTCAAAAGTTAAAACAAAAAGAAATCCCTTAAAGGGAATAACGATATTGAAAGCTTTGAAAAGTATTTTAATATTGGCTTAAAGACTTGTCAACGCCGAATGCTGTCGTGAGGCTGTCCGGTTAGCAAAATAGCCGGTGCACGCGCTTTTCACGTAGGCGACCGGATCAATGCCCTCTTTCGGCGCCGGTGAGTAAATGTTGTATCCTGTAAACCTGTACCCCCCTTACAAACAAAAAACAATAACAACAAAACATACCAAAAGACCATATACATATTGACAAATCTTAGAATAAAAACTATAAACAGTCGGAACATGACGGTCAGAAGTCGCGGGTCCGACATTATAAGCTTAAAATTTAGCCTACGGCGTTGATGGACCTCACACACTTTGAAATACGCACACATGCCTTCGTAAGATGCTGTTAAAATTTGAACATTGAAGCAAAAACACACACACATATTTTGATTTTTGTTTCAAAATATCTGAGGAAAATATGTTTTAAAAGGTTGTCCTTGTTATAGTATAAGCACAATTACTATGAAAGTCGTTATCAAAGGAATGAACCGAAGTTCCCCTTTATGCATGGTAACTTTTTTCGGCGTTAGCTGTATACGCCAGCTTTTCACCTTAGCCTTACCTTTGTTAGCGTCCAATAGAATTCAAATAAAACTTCCCGCGGCCAAGTACAGATGAATACACTTCATTGACTGCATTGGCTGATTTGATAATACCACTAGAACATTGGAAACATGTCCTCGTCTTTGTAACACTGTTTTACTGCGTGTTCAGCATGAAACAGTTTTATCTCTAATAAAAAGGCTTAATAGATAGAATAGTTTTACACTCAATCACGACATCAATACAGTTTGTGCGTGCACCTTTTATTTTCAGAGGATTTTCAGCGCGAGAACGTTGTGAACTTAAAGGCCATGTTCTCATATTTATTAATAACTTCCATATTCCTGTCAACATGTTATATGTAAAAGAATAAAGAGCAGCGGAAGCGATGCCTCACTTTAATCCATTGCATTTCAACCCGCGAGGTATAAGGGGTCAGTTCGTGGTAAGTGTGTTTGAATGTCAGAGTTTATATACAGGTCAGACCTTATGTGCTGTTCGGAGTTCGCGGTCAGTAACACAATAGTTATATAATAAAGACGCTATAGCGTGAACTAGGTGAACTGGAATTTTCTTTACCACCAGAAAGATGTGAAATGAAGATATCCAGCGATATTATTTTATGCCATGTCAATAATAGATTCTTAATGTGTTTTCAACAATACCATGATAAATATTATTTTTAATTAATTAACAAGAATTATTCCATTATATTTACTAATGTATTATTGCAGCATATTGACTAATGTATTAAGTATGAGCGCGATGATTCTCGATACTGTTAATAATCGAATCAAATACACACAGCAAAGCCCGATAAACCACTCAAACAGGTTTGTTCGAAGAACGCGCGTATACATATTTAAAATATGTACGGAGACTTCGCGTGTGGCCGGTTGACTTTGGTTTTCTGTTTTGTATCTATAGGTTTATGACCAGCAATATGTAATAATGTAAAATAAGCCGCAAAAACTCTGTGTAACATCCCGTACTGCGTTTGATGCAGCTAAAAACTGCACAGAAAAAGATATTAGCTTTCCTTGATCTCATTCATTTAAATCTTTACCTTCCATAATCTCCAACCACAATCAACGCCGTATATCTTTTTTAAAGATATTTCTTGTTTATTTTGTTTCTTGTTTATGTTTTGGTTTTGTAGTTTTAGTAGTAATTGTATAAGTAACTGTGATGATAGTAGTAGTAGTGGTGTTGATGGTAGTGGTACTCTAATGGTATAAGTACTTAAATTAAGTACATGTAGTGGTATTTATTAATTAAAGTATATTTAAGACAAAGCTCTCTTATTTTAAAGGTAATGACATAACATTATGTTTCCTCGGAAGTGGTAACTAGGTAATGCTTAATTGAATACAAACAAAAAAGCAAAATTTATATACAAATGTATATTGAGTTTCCGACAATAACAATCAAAGCGCTGAATGCACTGAATTTGTTCGCTATTGCATAATCTTAGAAGCAACTCAGTTTTCAAACTTATGTTATAGCTTTTTATATCGCAAGTTTGTAATGAACACAACCTATTCAAATTTTAAAGGGTGTGTCTTAAAGCATAAGTCAAGATGTATGTGATTGTTTATCTTCATATTTATTTTATAGAGATAACTTAGACAAAATAACAACAATATGTCTTTTTTCACAATTGGTCGCTGCACTGGCAACCATCTTCAGAATTGCGGTTGCCATGCTAAATAATAACACGCCTATAATCATGTACATGTTTTGATATGTGTATCTAATACTTTATTATTTTTTTTTAATTATTGAGAAACAATTTTGCCCACATGACATACTTTTAATGCAGCATTAAGCCCCGTTTTCCATGAAAGCAGCCAATATGTACAGTTTTCAATGATAAACTTACCAATGTCATCGTACAAGCTGTTTTTAACACTAGGCAGGCCAATGTGTCCCATAAGCTCTTAAACTTATTGTTTACATCATTACAGGCTGTCGTCTGCTTACATTTATCGTCTGCTAAATTTGACTGGAGTTATCCACGCAGGAAGTCATAGGTTTAAATAATACAAAGTAGCTAAGGCATACTGATTTGCAAAATTGCGTCTGCATAGCTCACAAATAAAAAGTGGACATATGTGATCCCGGAAGAAGATAATTAACAATTACGGAAACAAAATATGAGAAACACAAAAACTGGAAAGCGGAAGTGGAAAGCCTAGTACATATGTAAATGGTTAATTCTTAGAAGGAAGTTTTGCAGATTGAAACATTTATAATGGTACGCAAGTGCTTTGAACCTTATTTGTTTTGAGGTGCAGCGTCATTATAAACCATTGCAAAAGCACGTGTTTACAATTAAATGACATTAATAAGGTTGTATATGCCCCGTCTTTGCATCGCTTTTCAGCGTTTTGACTGAACGAGCATGCGTAAAGATAGATCGCTAAAGAAAACGCTAACGATGAATAACATATTACAATTAAACAGCAGCGTTTTTAGTCGGATAAAAATGAATGCAAATCGCTAAACATCGTTGAAAGCCGTTAAAGCAAAAACGAAAATCAGTTTTTGTTTGCGGCACACAGACGGTTACCCTATAGTATCTTTCACGTCAGGATTCACATGATTATTGTCCTAAATTAAAAATTAAAATTCCGTGCGCGGATCATATCTCCCTCAGTATTGAAAGTATTCAAATAAAACTTAGAGACTCACACAAAGTAAGGTGTGCAGAACATTGAAAGTAGACAATGCAAGTCAGTGCAGGGTACATGGCTATCAACTCTTCAATCTGTATTATTAGAGTTATTGTACTTTGTTAATTGATCGTAAGGTCCGTTTCTAACGTGCAACATAACTCGGCAAGGACTGTATTTTCTGACATTCCTAGTACAAGATTGCGAGTCAATTTGTTACATAGTGTTTAACTTTTGCGCATATGTGGGCATATTTATCAAGTTGAAGAATTAATTATATGTTTTATTATTATGTTTGATATATTGGAGAATATACCGATTAAAATTGAATGCAATCTTTGAAACGTTCCAGTAATGATCAGAAACACTACGATGCCTTCATAGAACATATTCAAAACTGATATACTCGTTATATAGTATTCTGGAATAGATTTTGGTCTATATAACAATTTTGCAAACAACAACATTCGGGGTAACCATTGACATCATTTACATCAAATCAGGGATTTCAATAGTTTGTAAAAACCAGGAGTCAATGACCCCTGGACTGAAATTTTGAGGAGTCAAATTGAAAAATGGTGGGGTCAATTTTGAAGCGAGTTAATTGTGTTTTTGTCTGTATTATTCAATTTTTTTAGATAAAAATATGCTCTTAGATTAACACAATATCTTATCAAGAGCACCGCCTTGCGGGTGAAGACCGCTCATCTATTTTCTTTTTAAAGGTGAAGGGACTCTCATTTTCAATCACAAAGGAGGGAGGGGTGGAGTGAAGAGGGGTGTATAGTGTGGGGGTGTGGACATTTATTACATTATTTTCCAAAAATGCGAAAAAAATGAAAAAAAAAAAATCGGGGGGGGGGGGGTGGGGGTGATTCTTGGGTGCGATGGTTGGACGGTATTTCAAACATAAAGTAATAAAAACAAATATTTGTGATTTTTAACCGTTTAAAAAAAATGAAATTTTGGGGGGGGGGCGTGGGGGAGTGTATAGTGTGAGGGTGTGGTGGTCCTTTGTGAGATGATCTTAAAAAAAAAAATTAGGGGGGGATTCGGGTTGGGGGAGGGGGGTGGGTTGGGATTCTTGGGTGCGATGGTTGGACGATATTTCAAACATAAAATAATAAAAATAAATATTTGTGTTTTTTAACCGTTTCAAAAAAAAAATTGGGGGGGGGGTGGGGTGGGGGGGGGGTGTGGTGGTCATTTGTGAGATGATCTTTAAAAAAAACAAAAAAACAAAAATAGGGGGGGGATTCGGGGGGGGAGGGGGGGAGGGCACGGGGGATGGTTTGGGTGGAGTCTATTGTGGTATGTCAGGTAAGAGTAGTTTTGTCAAAGTAACAATACAATCTAATCATAAATAAAGAAGTTATGGCAATTTTAGCAAAATTTAATAATTTGACCTTGAGAGTCAAGGTCATTCAAAGGTCAAGGTAAAATTCAACTTGCCAGGTACAGTAACCTCGTGATAGCATGAAAGTATTTGAAGTTTGAAAGCAATAGCCTTGATACTTAAGAAGTAAAGTGGATCGAAACACAAAATTTAACCATATATTAAAAGTTACTAAGTCAAAAAAGGGCCATAATTCCGTAAAAATGACAACCAGAGTTATGCAACTTGTCCTTTAACTGTACCCTTATGATAGTTTGCGAGTGTTCCAAGTATGAAAGCAATATCTATGATACTTTAGGGGTAAAGTGGACCAAAACAAAAAACTTAACCAAATTTTCAATTTTCTAAGTATAAAGGGCCCATAATTCCGTCCAAATACCAGTCAGAGTTACATAACCTTGCCTGCACAGTCACCTTATGATAGTTAATAAGTGTTGCAAGTATGAAAGCAATAGCTTTGGTACTGTAGGAATAAAGTGGACCTAAACACAAAACTTAACCAAATTTTCAATTTTCTAAGTATAAAAAGGGCCCATAATTATGTCAAAATGCCAGTCAGAGTTACATTACTTTGCCTGCACAGTCCCCTTATGATAGTTAGTAAGTGTTGCAAGTATGAAAGCAATAGCTTTGATACTTACGGAATAAAATGGACCTAAACACAAAACTTAACCAAAATTTTCAATTTTTCTAAGTATAAAATAGGGCACATAATTCTGTAAAAATGCACGCCAGAGTTATCTAACTTTGCCTGCACAGTCCCCTCATGATAGTTAGTAAGTGTACCAAGTTTGAATGCAATAGCATTGATACTTTCTGAGAAAAGTGGACCTAAACGCAAAACTTAACCAAAATTTTCAATTTTCTAAGTATAAAAAGGGCACATATTTCTGTCAAAATGCACGCCAGAGTTATCTAACTTTGCCTGCCCAGTCCTCTCATGATAGTAAGTAAGTGTACCAAGTTTGAATGCAATAGCATTGATACTTTCTGAGAAAAGTGGACCTAAACGCAAAACTTAACCGGACGCCAACGCCGACGCCGACGCAGACGCCGACGCCGAGGTGATGACAATAGCTCATAATTTTTTTTCAAAAAATAGATGACTATTAATTTTTTTTCAAAAAATAGATGAGCTAAAAAGTTATACTGCTTTATTAAATAACAATACCATGATACATAGCACAACATATTTTAATGAATTGGTACATTAAATATACTTCTTTATAGTTATTACACATTTAAGTCTTTTAACACATTTAAATAATTTAAGATATGTACCGGTTGCACCTTTTCATCACATATTTGTCGTCATTATATTATCATCATCCCTATGATAGCTTTTCTAACAAAACACAATCTAAATGCATGGAACATCTAGTATATCTATTACTGTTTATCCGAATACTATACATGTCCGAAATATGTACACTTTGGAATGCCTTACCTGTAGTAGTTTTACTTTAATAATCCATTTTTTTCTTGTTGTTATCGGGTTTAACAAACCTTATCAAATGTTTGTTAAATCCAGTTAATGCTTTCACCATTATTGAATCGCCATTACTTGCAATTTGAATCGCCAGCTTTGAATTGAACGCGGGTTGAATGTTAAGTCCGCCATTTACAATGTCGAAGGTCATGACGCAGCAATTTAATTCTACTCGGAAAATTTATATCTTATCGAGAAAATGTGTTTTCTCAATGTTTATGTGTAGTATTATTACTTGTTAGTATAAAAAAAATTGAACTGTGATTCCAGTTTATATAAGATGGGTGTTACTCGTCATTATCGGTGGATTAACAACTGACAAAACTCGCTTGACTTAGATCTACTGTTGGATCTACGTAATTAATAGACCTTTGATCAATATGGTTTTTACTTTAATTAATTTTGCCGACTTTCTTTAACCGTGCCGTCTGAAAAGTCTACAAAAACCTGAAATTATCGGATGGTCAATCAATTATCACGTAATCACTGCTGCTAATTACCCAGTTAGTGGGCACGCACTATTTAGACGGTGACATGTGTATTGGAAGAGATGAGATAAGATAAACAACGCCCGGGGTATTCCCTCGATTATAGACCGAGTTTCAAAAACTGAAACATTAATTTCAAATAGGAGCACAGCGGGATTTATTACCATGGAACTCGAGATGTTAACTGACTGACGCACGGGTCAAATTTTCGACGCGTCAAAATGACGCACAGCAGAAAAAAGGGTTGCGTCAAAAATGAGTCATTTTTAATTTGCTCGCGTCAAAACGCAGGATTCTGCGTCTATTGAAATCCATGCAAATTATTATACGTTATGCGAAACTGGTAAAATAGTGCGCTTAAAATTTAGGAAAACACTGACAAAATCCACTCGGGAAAAAATATAATCTAACACATTCATCATTTAAGAGGGTCGTTATTGTTAACGAGTTGTTTTATGGTTTCCCTTGTTTGAATAGATGCGAATATTAAAACACCGGATACATCTGCAGGAAGGATAAAATCTGTTTTCACTTAAATAGGGATACATTTAGCTTATCCGCAATAGTTTATTCGACTAGTAATAAGATCCTTCATACTGAAGCGTGTGTAGAGTTCTTACTTGATTAATATATTTCTTGTTTAAATTGCTAACGTTTACATTATTAACGCAGTAAGATAAAGCTAGCATCCATTAAGCACGACGCTTAGACTATGATTTTAAACTAGACATATTTGGTGCAGGTATTAATCGACCAATACACCTTTCAACTACACTGACCTGTCGTAATGCATGCATATCTGCAAAGAACAAAACCGTACCCGAACTCTCAAACTGTGTTTCAGACATGACATACCTAAACTGCAAACGACACACTATCAATGTTAACATATTAAAGATTGCGAACCTATTTGCCACATAGTAACACACCGATATACAGTACATTCATCATGTTAATTTCAGACTATTCTTTATGACTTCATTATTTTAAAAGAATTTGTAAATGTGTTAATAAGTATCATCAAGCGATTGAGACAAATTCACAGGAGTATACACACTCCCGCACCACCAACGAGTTTTCAACAGTAACAATACGCACTCACGTCTGTGTCATATGTTAAAACTGGTTTAATGTGAATATTATTCTGAAAAAAACTGTTGAACAGTTCATAGCACACTTAAAACAGTAGTGACTTTAATTTCCGCTTGTGGTGTAGCAAGGGCTATCAATTAGAATTGTAGATACTTGCTACATAGTAAGATCTATAGGCTAGCTATACATAAAACAAAATTGCCACATCCTTTATTTGAACTGCACTTAAGTATGTTCATTTAACATGTTTCGTCGATATACTAAGAAACGAAGAAGCAGCGATTTTCCAAATTAATGTCCAACGCTTATAGCCATTGAGGTTCACAATGACATCATGAATAGTTTATGTTCTTTTAGATGTGAAAGTCTGTTTGCCAGCGCGTACAATAAATGGTCAATGAAACTCTATTTGTTGAAGTACATGTACCCTTGCCGCTGGGAAATATAATTATATGTTTAGTGTATCCATTGTTGCATGAAATTCATGTTCAACGACACTGACACATATCTACCGACTCATTATGCTGATATCACTATTGAATGTGTAGATATTCTAGTGCTTCCGTATGTAAATATTGAATAGTTTTAGTCAGCGTTTACAAAGTACAAAGCAGTTTTCTAAATTAACTATACTCTTTATTTTTATCGGATGTTTGTTTTACATTTTACCGTTATAAATTATTAATTATCATGGGTATTAAACAACTTATAATATAAACTATACTAAATTACATTTGCTACTTGTACATTGCGCCAGTCAAACTCAGCTGCGTTTAGATATTACATATTAATTCATAATAAAACAAAGTTCCACATTTCTTATTTCGGTTGCAAAGTTTAAAATTGTAAATGGTTCCTAAGTTAAAACTTTAAAACAATAATGCGCAAAAAAACAGAACTACAGACATTCCCAAAAGTATTTTAAGTCAACGTGACATCCAGTCCGGTAGTCTTAGATAACTTGCAGGACCGGACTGGGATTCATAGGACCGAAACATCAATGTACATCAATGTACAAACATATAGGTGTCTGGGACCGCAGGACCCCAACAGGGATTAAGGGCCGAGTCCCTATTGGGGACACCCCCGTGACCTAGCTTATTGTTCTTTTTTATGTAGTATTTCTAGTTTCAATTTCTGGTGTCTACAATGCGAAATATTATCAACCATACCATCCGTATCACAGCATGTGTATAGTCATTCTATAAAAATGTTATCAAGAACGTCGAAAATAAATTAAAATTGACGAATCATACTGTATTCGAAAACGACAGTCCGAAAACATGTAAATGTTTTGCACATATAATAAAATGTGCTTTATACATATCGTTTGAATGTAGAAAATGTAAACGAGTAACCAGTAACCTAGCAAATATGTAATCAATATATAATTCGGTTAACATATTGCTTTACAATATGCTACTGCAGTGCTTAACATTGCTATAAATCGATCACTTAAAATTTCAAGATGGCGGACATTAGCTGCATTAAGCAGAATCGTAAGATTTTTCGGAAAGTAACGGAGAGGTTTCGTCAGTTACCGTTCATTCTTTGCCAGCCGCTTACCAATTAGAAATCGATAAACAAAAGACCGGACTAAATTGGTACCAAGCGAAAATTTTCGGAATGCCCAGGAGTATTTGTTCTCAAATTATCGCACACTGGAACGAATTCTATAAAAATATTTCCCGGACATTCGGACCGGCAACATAACAATTTCAATCGGACCTGTCTTTAAAACGTCGGTCAGGTTCAACGGTCCGACACTTTTGGGAATGTCTGGAACTATGAACTTTTGTAATGTTATTGGGACAGCCTTCGTACATGAAAAGCTATCAGAAAATAACAGTGATTGTTTTTAAATTCATTGAACGCTTTACAAGTGAGTATATCCGTTTTATAGCAAATCTGAGTCGGTTTACAATACTACAAGCAAAAAAAATCCTTTTAATGGGTTTATTAGATATAATTGCTAAGTGAATATTTTACTGAAAAATAATCACTTTACAGCTCATTTCTTTGTTTAATATTGACTTGGCTAGATATATGTAATAAACCCGTTAAACGCATTATGGTGCAATGTTTTAAGAATAACTTATTACATCAATGTAAAGAAGTGAAACTCCAGCTGCTGAAGCAGTATTGAATTCTTATTCTAATATATATATACGATTAGTTGGTCCTTTATTTATGGCAAGTGACCGAATGCCAAAACAGTAAAAAACGGCACAAAACAGCACAATACAAAACAACATAAACACATATAATAATTTAGCTGGGGTCACCGCCTTGGAACCGGGGTTTAAACCGGTTAAAGCATTGGGAGTTAAAACCGATTTTAGAGCGCTCAACCACACACCTGGCCAAGCAATATTCATGATACATTGAGGTGTAAATACAATTTTACCTCATAGCATTGTAACTCAAATTAAACAATAATAAAAGGGAATTAAAACGCATTCAATTTAATAACCATTTAATTACTCAATGGTAGGAAAGATACCAAAGCAAGAGAGTGACAACTTTTTTTAGGAACGATGAACTAAAACTACAAACAAGTGTCAACTACATTACTTCTTTTTAGAAAAAGATTTAAGAATATAGCGTCATGTAGTAAATATCTTAGATCATCATCGCGCAAACATTATAACTAACTTTATGCACAACATTTCATTTCATTAAAGTGAAAATTATATAAACATATCTCGTTGTTTTTTTTTTTAAAGTTGAACTCGGTTGTCCTGGTAAACGTTGGATGATTGACATGCATGTAAATATAAATGGAAACGGGATCTGAAGGAAGTGAAAATGTGTGGTCAATACAGGTCAGCTCAGTTCATGATAAGATTCAAGATGACTGAGTATTTGTCTATATGCAGAATATTGGAGAAACTGGTTTGGGAATCAGATGCATTATTAGCTTGCAATTTGTTAAAATACCTAACTGATAACAAGAAATAATTACTTTATTTTCATGAATTGTCATGTAAATGCTTCAACTATCAAGGGTATTACACAACTAATTTGTATAGCATAGCTAAAATCATACGTCTATTCATAATCTAAAATCGAATGTCTGATTCTATTGTAAAATTGAGTAGATTCTTAAAAACAAGAGGGCCATGATGGCCCTGAATCGCTCACCTGACTCATTAAGATCAGATGAAAACTATGACCTCTATTGTCTACACAATGTTTTTCTATGATTTGACCTAGGGACCTAGTTCCTGACTCTAGATTACCCAAATACAATCCCAATCCAGATTTCATCAAGATAAACATTCTGACCACAGTTCATAAATATTGGATGAAAACTGTTACCTCTATTGTCAACACAACGTTTTTTTTATTTATTTGACCTAGATTTTTACCCCAGATGACCCAAATACACTTCCACCCAGATTTCATCAAGAATTCTGACCATATTTCATAAAGGTTTGATGAAAACTGTGATCTCTAATGTCTACACAAGGTTTTTCTATTATTTGACCTAGTGACCTTGTTTTTGACCCCAGATGACCCAAATAAAATCCCAACCCAGATTTCATCAAGATAAACATTCTGACCAAATTTCATAAAGATTGGATGAAAACTATTACCTCTATTGTCTACAGAAGGTTGTTCTATTATTTGACCAAGTGACCTTGTTTTTGACCCCAGATGACCCAAATACAATCCCAAACCGGATTTAATCAAGATAAACATTTTGACCATATTTCATCAAGATTGGATGCAAACTGTGACCTCTACTGTCTACACGAACAAATTGTTGACGGACGGACGCACGGCCAAACGCAGGCACGCACAACGGACGCCGGACATCACACGATCACATAAGCTCACCGTGTCACTTCATGACAGGTGACCTAAAAATATGTGTCGGAGATAAACATGAACAGTTGTGGTTAAAATCCCATAGAAACAAGGGCTGTTTGTAAAACATGCATGCCCCCCTATATGGGCTATAAGTTGTAGTAGCAGCCATTGTGTGAATACGTTCTTTGTCACTGTGAATGGTGGTGGTGGTGGTGGTGGTGGTGGTGTAGTAGTAGTAGTAGTAGTAGTAGTAGTAGTAGTAGTAGTAGTAGTAGTAGTAGTAGTAGTAGTAGTAGTAGTAGTAGTAGTAGTAGTAGTAGTAGTAGTAGTAGTAGTAGTAGTAGTAGTAGTAGTAGTAGTAGTAGTAGTAGTAGTAGTAGAAGTAGTAGTAGTAGTAGAAGTAGTAGTAGTGGTAGTAGTAGTAGTAGTAGTAGTAGTAGTAGTAGTAGTAGTAGTAGTAGTAGTCGTAGTAGTAGTGTAGTAGTAGTAGTAGTAGTAGTGTAGTAGTAGTAGTAGTAGTCGTAGTAGTGGTAGTAGTAGTAGTAGTAGAAGTAGAAGTAGTAGTAGTAGTACGTGGTGGTGGTGGTGGTGGTGGTGGTGGTGGTGGTGGTGGTGGTGGTAGTAGTAGTACTAGTAGTAGTAGTAGTAGTAGTAGTAGTAGTAGTAGTAGTAGTAGTAGTAGTAGTAGTAGTAGTAGTGGTAGTAGTAGTAGTAGTAGTAGTAGTAGTAGTAGTAGTAGTAGTAGTAGTAGTAGTAGTAGTAGTAGTAGTAGTAGTAGTACTAGTAGTAGAAGCAGTAGCAGTAGCAGAAGCAGTAGCAGCATTACAAGACCAATACTTAAGAATGATCAAATGGGAACAGGTAACCTAGCACTGGCAGTAAATATGGGGCTCATTTACAGGTCAGATTTGGAATCTCTGCTGTAAAATGAGATTTTGAATGAATTAAAGGGAGGCAAATCTGTAATGAAAAGAACATGCATAAACCCTAGTTGTTTCCCTTGTTTGAACCATACTAAATCCTTACAAGTTTGGAAAGAATTGGATGAAAAATGTGTACTTCATTGCATAAACACCATTTTCTCAATTCAAGGGGAGGTAATTCTGTACTTCATGGACCAATAATTCTCATTTTTTGTATGGTTCGTGTCCTCATTGATATAAAGACACTGTGCAAATTTGGAAAGGATCGGACAAAAAATGTGGAAGATTTTTGAAAGTTTTCACAACATAGGCAAAAACGAATAAACATGCAAAGTTAAACGAGCTCCTGCGGCCATGTTTTTTGACGAATCAAATTTTGTTTGAACAACTTTTTCAGGGGAGCCTTCAAAGGTCATCCCTGTGAATTTTTTTGAAAATCTGATGAGCGGTTTCTGACAAGAAGATTTTTTAAGGTTTTTACCATATATGGTCATGGCGGCCATCTTGGTTATGTGATCAAATTTTTTTTAACAATTCTTTTGTCCCATGACCTAGGGATGCTCCACATGAAATTTAGTTGAAATTGGCCCAATGGTTTAGTAGAAGAAGATGTTTACAAATTGTTTACAGACAGACGGACGGAAGGACGGACGCCGGACGCTGAGTGATCATAATAGCTCACCTCGAGCTATCGCTCAGGTGAGCTAAAAACATGCATGTTGTCGGGCATATTAAATACTCCATTAGCACTCCGCACTAAACTTGGTTTTCCTATTTCTGTTATATCTCATTCTTGCTTTGAATCGCTTGATTTCATTAGAATTTGGACATGAAAATTACAATCGCAATAGTTCATGCCCAAGACATGTAGTGTGGTTTTCCAATTTAAAATACAACCACCATCAGGTTTTTTTTGTCCCGATTTTATAGCCGAAATTCGGCTATGTTCCCAATCCAAAAAAGTATACTTTTTTCCCAAAATGTGGCAAAAAATTCCCAATTTCCAAAAAAAAAAAAAAATATTTTTTTTTTAGAAAGAAGTCTCATGTGTATTTTATCTCAATTTTAATTCAATTACATCTAACAAAGTATTATATGATTTCTTTCTTTTAATTTGAATGATTATAAAGAGTTAAATCAAATTTAGTATTTCCCTACTTAGTGGACTTTTCGTGTGGAAAAAAGGCTAATGAATTTATTTTCCCAATTTCATGAAAATGCCGATAAAATTCCCAATTCCAAGGCCATGGCTGGCTATCTTCCCAAAAAGTGGAAAAAAAACCTGCACCATTTTATATTGCATGAAAATACCATAAAGTGCGCCACAGTTTCATGTTGTCGTTACTTTATTTTGTCTCAATCAATTTGTTTTCTCTATAGACAAAATTGCAAAACGAGAGTCAAAGTTAAAAAATGCTCTTCTCACTTCATTTTATACCAAATCGTAGATGATCGGTTCATTTCAAAGCGAGAAGTGTCGTTTGAAAGTGAAAAGATGGCGAAGTTCATAATTTTATATCATAGTCACTCCAAAAGGAAAAGCATCATCAACAATAATAATATGTATTGTATTTGAACATGAAAACCATTTGTTAAATGTCCGCTTCAATGCCGAATCATCGATAGAGTTGTTTCAGCTGTTGAAATATTATCCGAAAAAGGCGTTACATTCGAAACGAAGATGTTTTCAATTTTACAAGATAGACAATACAAGATTATCCCATTGCAATACCTTAGTAGAGAAAAGCAGTAGCATATATGCTAACCATTTGGACACAATTACGGTTACCAAGCATTGAAAGCGTACCTGTCTCAGCCAAATCTAATAATGCAGGTAGAAATTCAGTACCCATGTTGTGTAACTGGCTGAGCCTATGCTTGCCATTTGGAAGCAAGTCAATTAAATATGTAGTGAGAGCGAGACACTCTGCGAGTATTTTATTAATTTGTTAACCAGTCCTGTATTCAAGTATGCACAATGTACGAGCCTGTGTGTGGGTACAAGTTCCTTACCGGGTAGATCAGGAGAACCGGTGGGATCTTATACGTAACATATAGGAACCTGCCCAAAATCGAATAGTAATAATGTTTTGCCACAACATTTGCTTAATATGTGGGTATCTGTCTATTAACTGGAGTGGAAATGTGTCGACCATGGCTTATGCCTACCAAGTTAGTACAGACGGATTGTAGTTCAGTACGTGGGAAGTAGTAATGTATGAATTAGTCAATGCTAGCATCAAATATTTCAGCACCTGGGTAGTAAACATGTAACAGCAATAGGCGCATCGAATACATCACATATTGTACAATTTCTTATGATAAATTTAATTGGTTTATTATAATTAAGTTCCTCGTGTTCAGTGTTTGCTGAATTTGGTATACGAGTGGTGCTTTTGTACCTCACCAAGTTCACCAAAATACATACACACGAACTGCAATTGCCTCTTTAACAGCTAGTTCCAAGAACGAGATACTACAGGTACTGAAGTAACATGCTTCATTTTTACGCCTTGTCACTAAAACGAACATAACGTTTATTAAGCATATGAAAGTGTCGATATTGGTGATGCTATTGCCTTTCAGATTATGTTTGCATTATTTGTAATTAGTATTAAAATTGGAGACCATATCATTAATCGGTAAAACATTGTTTCGCACTTCACATTTCCAGTTTTTAATTTTTTTTTTAAGTTTATCCAAAAGTTCATGCTGATGAACGACACAAAATTGGCAGACTTGTCATAAACATATATTATAGTTCAATATGTGATGTTAATAAAGCTACGTGAGTATGTAGGGTTGATCACATAATTTGCTTACATTCCTGTTTTAATTCAACATATGGCGGTATTTATTGAAATGCGCACAAATCGCGATCAGAACCACTATCAATTTGACACTTACTTAACACAACACTGAGCATGCGCATAATTCGAAATAAATATCTTAAGTTAAGGCGACCATCGTTCGCTTGAGTGTATACTTCAGAGTATTGTAGATATTTCGAGTACTGCGAAGTATCCTTTACTCTTCATTGTGGAAACCGGATTCGTCAATTGAGAATGATCACGTTCAAACCAAGCTGAGACTAACATGTTGTTTTGTATACTTCGGAGTAGTGTACATATTTATGATTACGTGAAAATCTCTTTTTGTATTACCTCGTTATCAAGATTCGTTTGTTTAAACATGTATATTACCAATAAAAATCATGTTGGGACATAAGAAAAGGCTATTATAGTATCACAAAAGAATCGAATATAAAAAAGCTACGATTTAATTTACTTTCAATATTGTCGCTATTGCTTGCTGGGTTTTAATTGTTAATTTTTAGTTAAACTAAAAGTTTGTGCTAATAAACGACACAAGATTGGCAGTTTGTCATAAACATACATTATATTTCAATATGTGATGTAAATAAAGCTACGTGTTGGTTTGATCACATAATTTGATTACAAATTATTTTTAATTCAAGATTAATTCATATGGATGTATTCATTAAATGCACATAAATGGCGACCATAACCACTATCAATTTGACATTTACAACACACACCACTGAGCCAGCGGCATTATTAGAAAATAAACATTATATTATCATAAAATAATTGATTATAAAGAATCTACGTGTTAATATTAATCTATGTTGTCGTTATTGCTGGCTTGGGTTTAAATATCACTATCTATCTATCTATCTATTTATCTATCTATCTATCTATCTATCTATCTATCTATCTATCTATCTATCTATCTATCTATCTATCTATCTATCTATCTATCTATCTATCTATCTATCTATCTATCTATCTATCTATCTATCTATCTATCTATCTATCTATCTATCTATCTATCTATCTATCTATCTATCTATCTATCTATCTATCTATCTATCTATCTATCTATCTATCCATCTATCCATCTAATCCATCTATCTAGCTATCTATCTATCTATCGGGTGCATGGAAACACCGAATTCCACTTTTCACCGAATTACAAGCGAATTCCACTTTTCACCGAATTACAACTGAGTACCGAATATCATTACCGAATTACACTATACTTCAACCAAAATTAACTGACATGTTGTTTTTTTACTTAATAGTAAACTACATTTTTTAGGGGTTGCGTCATAGTTTTGTTAATTGTGCTATGTTTCAGCTTTTAATCTTTTAAGACGACAGTTGGAAAAGGTGAAATGAGCCCATATCTTAAAACCAAATTCCACTTAAAATATTTAATTTATTCTTTTATCACAATGATAAAAATGCTCAACATGTCGATTTTAATTTGATAAGAGCCTAAAGATGATGAAGAATTGCTAAGTTATTACCGAATTACACATTTTATATTTAATTGAGGACCGAAAAACACTTTCACCGAAGTCCAGTCCACTCCCATATTTACCCAAGAAACGAATTACACATTCAGTTGGGTGTGCGATTTGAATAAGTAATTCAGGTAGTTGAAAGTTATAAATGGACTAACGGAAGAAGCAATATTAGTAAAAAGCAAATGGATATTAATAATATTACATACTTTATTATAAATGAATTAAGCATCATCATCAACAAAAGCATACACATTATATGAAATAAAAGATGGAAATGTAAATGAACACGTACACAAAAATATTTAATGAACTTAAATGTAATAGAGTTATCCTTTATCACAATGTTTTCAATTGCTAAACATGTCGGAATTAATTTGAAAAGGGAATATAGATTACCAAATTACACAGTCGTGAACTTATCGGGTAAATGTAATACATTGTACTATGGAAACTGCTGTTAAATTGTATAGCACTTCTGAAGGTTAACATAACATGTAAGATGTAAAAGGTTTAAATAGTTTGACAATGTATGTAACAAGTGAACATTTATATGTGCTTCAAGATTAAAATAGCATGAAATATGTGTAAGCGTTATAAGGGTCTCCAAGTGTATTTGAATCTTTTATTTCTTCACAAAATAAGCACGTAGTCGCATATAAATAAGATACAATAAAGATACGGAAAAAATAAAACTAAACAGTTAAATACCAAACAGCGGTCGAGCGCACAAAGACATAACAAACAAATGCGATATTTCTTTATTTAATGTAGAAATGTTTCATTATTTTCTTTGTGGACGAGTTAATAAATAAACAAAACAAAACGATGTGTGACATATAATATTTCTGAAGAATTTATAAAAAGAAATGCACGTGATGTTTTACAATTTTGTTAAGTGCGCGTTTCATTGAACGTTGAGCTAAGTGAAATGGATCATATTTGTTAATATCCAGCTTCACATTTAATTAGCGCCGTCTTTAATTAGATTATCTCTATACTGAGAACTTAATAAAAAGTTCACAACGGGGATGTGGCTCCATTCCCGTTTTTTTTAATGTACACAACCATTTGGCAATAAGAGAAATCAGTTATTTTAGCAATATATAATTTTCCAGTACAGTAGCCAGGGGTCTGTGTATTGAGCTGATAAGATACGGATCAACACAGCAGTTTGCTATTACACAGTGTAGACTTCCCCTGTTTTAGTAAACTAATTGTTATTGACCTGATATAAATGAAGTGTATTTATTCGGGTCTACCGACGTTATGTTAAAAGTCGTTTAATGTGAAAATGTCAAATTAATCATATTCTCAGATTTTTTACTCATTTGAATTGTGACATTTATTATTCCTATAATCAGTAAGCATCACGCAAATTTGCACTTTTATGATTAAAATATATTTTTATAAAATTGAATTAATATATGCTGCTTGGTGACGTTTATTAAAATTTCTTTCATCACTTAAATTTTTTACAAAAATACACCTGTGTTTCTATCTTAAAAATTCTGCAAACAACGCATTTTTTATCAATGCATCTTTTTATCAAACACTTGTTTAAATCTACTTCATACATTTTATTCAAAATTAGCAGTCAAACGTATTTTAAAATGTCAATACGGGTATAATAACACTCGTATTATTGACTTGTATGTTTGCATCTGGAATACGCCCAATTTATGACACTTACTGATTGTTGTGAAACGCATTATCAATTTCATGTGTTGAGAATATACCATAAATGATTAACACGTCTGTAATTACCAATTACTGAGTGCGACAATCGTTATTATTGTAGACAATATCGGCATATGTTTGCACCTCGAGGACGCCCATCTTGTTTCATGTTAATAATTTCACTAATTGATAATTGATGTGTTAGTTAACAATGAAAAACAAGAAATATTGCTGTTTATGGCCTCGTCATTTGTATATCTTATATTGTATCATAATCTTGAATGAACATGAACTACTTAGGCCATCCTTAAAATTTCTTTTGTTTGGCATAACCCGACCGACCCACTATACTCGGCCCGACTGAATTTTTCTTTTGTTACTTTCCAAAAAAAAATTTTTTTGGCTCGCCCAAACTTCTTGCCGCTAAATTTTTCCTTTCTGCTTTATATCCTTTCCGGTTATTTGAGTCATTTAATTGAATGCTCTTTCAAGGATATCTAGAATAGCAATGAACAAAATGCGTTCCGGTATTTATTTGTGTCGCCTATTTATTTGACATATGCATATACGATTAATTAGACTTTAAATACAATTAAACCATCCCTTTTTTCTCGTATCCCTTTAATTAAAATACGCTGCTGTTGTTCAGGATAGTTTGGGAGTAAAAAAAGTAATTAATTAATTATCACCGTTCATTTCAATTCGGCATTTGGCAGAGATGTGTAATATTATCGCCATATAACTAATTATTAAATTGTCACTCTTTAATGCAGTTCGGTAAATATTCGGTAGAAAGATAAAAAGTGATCAGTTTTGAAATATTTATTGACGGGTATTGTCACGTTTTTGTTTCATTTGCTTATCTCTTTATACGACATCCGACCGGTCGCTATTTTGGAGGCAGACGGCGAAATTAAATGTGTATTCAAATTATTCAACATCTGCGCATGAATGACCCAATATTATCCGATAGCTCCACCCGTTCTCACGCTTCATTCGACAACGTCATGTCATGTGGAAGCAAGCTCAAAGCTGATTGGCCAGCTACCATGTGCACTTCATTAACAATAAGGTCAAGCAATGTTTAATCGGGTACAGACCGGGTTTCGTTAACTGTTCGAATTGCTAACACTTTCATTGAAACAAAGAGACAAATATAGAGTACCAGTCCGGATTAAAACGGCGGAGGTTTTCAACGAAATTTTACTAGATTTTCGCATTTTCGATTTTTCTTGAGCCAAATTCTCAATTGTTTCGCAAATGACTCAAATGGCGAACGACAGCGCAAGCATTGCGAACGTGTTATTATTGAAATAAATGCTCACTATTACAGGGCTTGCGCTGTCTTAGCCATTTGGGAAAGTATATAGCGAATTTGGCTTAAAAAATATAATTTGCGAATATGCTTAAATCTCGTTAAATTTCATTAAAAACATCCGCCATTTTAATCCAGAGTGTTTTTTGTCGCAGATGTTGCACCTTTCCCAATTTTCTGTTCTTGATTAAAATTAAAATGTTATAATTACCTTGTTGTATTTTACTCACAATTATGCTATTGTAAAGTAATATGTCAACCAAATAGTATATAATTATAAAGTATTTTTCGTCGATTATATTATATTTTCGAAGTTCTTTATAGAAAAAATAGACTTACGAATTCACGTGCGGTGATACAGACGGTGCAGAAAAATCTTTACCAATTTCCTTTCATGAGGCAGTAGACTTGGAGCTTAATTTGATAATTACCTTTCAGTTTGGTATATGTCGGAGTTCAATGTCAGAAAAAAAAAATTACTAAAAAAAATAAAATCACTACCTACCTACCCACCCAAATTTATCTGGGTCGGGTTATGCCAAGCAAACTATTTTTTAAGGATGGCCTTATTAAAGCAAGATTATACGATTTTTATAAGTGTTTAATTGTAATATATTGATAAATATATGTTACCAAAACACTGAATAGGCATGAAAAATGTACACTAAAGACGAATTTCATAAAATACAGCAAAAAGAAATTAGCCGCTGAAAGGAAATTAAAAAAATCCGTAAACCTTAATTTAGATTCATATCGTACATTCATGATATACACGCTGGCGAACTCTATTGTACTGACATTCTATTGTACTGACATTTTAAATTCAGATTTTATATCTGGCTTATTTCGCATTACAGGTGTTGTTCTTAACTTTTATTTTAAAATATATCGAAATATATGTATAATAAGTTTATACACATTTTATATTAATTCATACATTTTTGACAAAATCGTATATTCTCGCTCTGACACTTGATCCGTATAATCCGCCGATGTTCAAATTTAAACAAGTATTTTGTCATTAATGTCATTACAGATACATTACATTATAAAATTTAAAAAATTTATTGATACAATATTGAAAGAAGTGGAACACGCAGTCAATATTAAGTCAGACATGTTCTTTATGGTCCGCAAATCTGGACCGTATACTCCGTATATAAGTATTTGCCATTAAATGATACATTAATGTTAGTACAGCAATTTTACAATTTATAAAATTATGGAACATGGAAAATTTGACTTTTATAACTTTCGAAGGACAATCATCAAACACATCGAAATTCTTTATTGGCCAATTATCTATTATATTCAATCTGACATCGTGTCAAAAACTTGTGAATAGTGGATTAAAGACGCGTGAAACTAATAAAGGTGGTCGAAAAATCTGCAAACTGTAAACAACGCAAAACAATTGATAGAAACTGGCCAGTCGGTCTGTGATTAGTGGAAGTGGAATCCGGTAACAGCCTGGCGTCATGTGAAGAACCCGTATCTAATCGATACAAACGATCATTTTAATGTGTAGTTCGGTTGTAATTCGGTGAAAAGAGGAATTCGGTTGTAATTCGGTGAAAAGTGGAATTCGGTGTTTCCATGGACCGCTATCTATCTATCTACACTCGTAATTTAAAATCACCCCCCACGTTTTAAAATATCAGCTTTATCACACGAGCTTCAAACGTGACTGTGTGTCATTGAAACACCTAGCTAAAGAAACTTCAGCGTACAGTTTATATAGTATTGACAGACCTGTACGCTGAAGCGAACCCCGTATCGAAAGTCAACCAGCGTCGTAACATATTTATGTCACGCTATAATTCAGTCAATTTGCAGTTCATAGAGAAAATACCATAGCTAACTGGCTCAGAGAGACAAATTCATCACTTAGGGCTATCATTTTATGTTTTTCTTGTCATATAACGTGACATATACCTGAAAATGTCTGTGATCAGAAAACAGTATGTGATTTGGTCGCCATTGCTGCTTCGTCACGTGACTGCGAGAGTTACACTCGGATACATTCGGATCGACCTTGGCCGTTTCTATTAATATTTTCGTAAACATTACGATCGCTTTTTACAGTACACTATATTATTTTAATAATTCTGGCGTACATTGCATACCGATGTCGTTGAAACTTTCAAATATGATAGTAATTTAACTGTTCGTTCGTTACATATTGTTAGATAGCAGGTGTTCATTCAAAAATAACAAGAAATAAGTAGATCTACCCGATGGTAGTAAGTACTTAAAGTTCCTTACTGAAAGTACATGCAATATACATGTTACGGATAATCGATTGATATTTCCGGTGGCGTATTTTAAGCATGGCTACTCGAGATTTAATAGCGCGAGAATTCGAGTGTTTGAAGGGCGAATTCAAGTTCACTTTCAATGATTTGAAAGATAAACAGATTAGTGTTATAGCCAGCATTTTCAACAAAGTTGACTGTATGGCTATTTTTCCAACAGGGTTTGGTAAAAGTGCATGTTACATTCTGCCACCCCTCATGATAAAAAAACATGCATAAGATACATTTCTATGCCATTATTGTTTCCCCACTAAGGTCTCTAATGAATGACCAGGTTCGCCAGTTGACTAGCATGGGAATAAGTGCTGTTATCTGTGGTCCTGATATCAGTGCAGAAGAAAAGAAATGTGGGTGAAATATATATGTAAATATGTACTGTTTTTGCCCCACCAATATTTATTTACAAATATATATATATGAAAGTTAGTTAAAGAATAAAGTAGCATAACATTAAAGTAACAAATAATAGTGTTCGGATTAAAAAATCATTCAGCATTGCAATCTCATTTAACAGATCCCTAATTTTGTTCTGATATATTTACAATTAATTCATATATTTCATCTGAAATGGATAAAATGCTTGTTAACAGGGTTGGAGGATGGGATGTACACCATCATTTTCTTCTCCCCTAAGATTCTGGATAACATCGATAGGTGGAGGTTTTTTCTGGAAAGTAATGTGTACACAGATAAAATGTCACTTTTGGCTATAGATGAAGCTCATCTACTTCATTCTTGGTAATTAAATTAGTTATAGTCACTTAAAATACAATTACTTCCACATTACTCATTTTTAGTCAGTAACCAGCTTTGAAAAAAATATTTTAATATGCGCCAAACACTGGAAAATAACAAGGTTCTAATGGATATGGTGAACACTAAGTAATTGGGAGGTACAATCCCCACTATGGAGCATGAGATAGGTTTCATTAATAAATTATCACAAGTTCTCAAATGTGATTGCAATTAAATGCACTAACACGTTTATAGTGCCTACTTGTTTGCTAGAATGTGTATTTTTAATAATGGATGTTGTTTTTTAAAATTATACTTAGCATTTAACTTATTTAGGGGTGATGAGTTCAGACCAGCATTCAACAGAATTGTTGAGCTGAGAAGTTTTTTCACCAATGTGCCAGTGCTACTTCTATCTGCAACATGCACCAAGACAGTGCGGCTAGCTTTGATCCAGAAGCTGCAACTCCAACCAGACATTCAAGTTGAATGGGAGGTTCCAGACAGGTATATAATCATGAATTTGCAATGACTCCAATTGTTTTATATGACACTTGCAATCGATTCATAATTTCAAAACACCTAAGACATTTACAGTGTATAACTTTATTGCATATTTGAGACAAATACTCCACATTTTGGTTCATAGAAGACAATATATATACATGCACTAGATAGATATAAAGTTCAAAGTATTTTTTTCCAGACCTAACATACATTTGGAGATAAAGTGTGAATCTGGGATGGATTTCACAGCCATGACCTGGTATTTAGACCAGATTATTGAAAGGGGCAAGATGGCTGAGAAAGCTGTTATCTATGTAACGTATGTACAACAAGTTAGAAAATAATGAGATAAAACAATAACAATTAAAACTTCCTTTTGTACCCCAGTATTGTGAGTAACATGTGATACACAAATATTTCCTTCCGTACCATAGCAAATATTTTGTGAAATACCTGCTCATAACGTAAAATAAAGCTACAAAGAACATGAATTTGTAAGGAATAATCAAAGGTATAACATATACATGAATATATTCAGTATTTAATGGACAGTATAACTTATATATTTTCAATTCATTAATACACTCTTATATTCCTATAATTTATAAGAATATAAGAGTGTATTAATGAATTGAATAATATACGATCTTGAGTATAACAAATTAATGAAGCATGAACTACATGTTTATATAACACAGGACCCATAAAATGTGTTTTTTAATTATTATAAGTGAAATTTACTTCCAGTGGAATCACTCAGATGGCAAGACTTGCCTTGGACATTACCGCAGCTGATGGCGCCAAGGTGTTTAAACTGTACCATTCTGGAATGTGTAACAGTGACCTTAAGTCAATCTTGGAAGAGTTCACCCAACCAGATTCTTGCACAAGATTTCTAATATCTACAATTGCATTTGGAATTGGCATAAACATTCCAGATATAAGATTTATTATACACTGGGGGGCACCAAAAACATTAGAAGATTATTGGCAGGAGGTCGGAAGGGCCGGTCGTGATGGAAAGGCAGCACAGGCCAAAATGTATGCTACCAAAGTATCCCTGCTGAACTGTTCAGAGGAAATGAAGACACTTGTCAAGAGTGAGGAATGCTACCGGCAATACATTATGGATTTGTTGTCGGTGACTCCGACATTCAAGGCACCAACAAAAGTGTGTGGCAATAACAGCAAATGCGTTGCATGTGAATGTAATATGTGCCTGTGCTGCTCTAACTGCCAGAAGAAATGTTCATGTTCATGTTAATGTTTAATTTAACACTTGGACACGCATAAATCCATCAGTCAATGAAAGCATGGTGGACAAAAGTGTAACCTTGACATTTCAGATATTGACGTGATTCTTTTGCATGACACAATGTCCAATGATGGTGAACAAATGTGCCAAATGATTTTAAAATCTAACAATGAACAACATAGTTATGGCCGGGACAATCTCATTTATGGCCATTTTTAACCTTTGAACTCACAAAGTGTGAACTTGACTTTGGAGATATCAACGTAATTCTTGCGCATTTAGACCTCTTGCCAATAATGGTGAACAAATGTGCCAAATGATTTTAAACAACATAGTTATGGCCAGGAAAATCTCATGTATGGCCATTTTTAACCTTTGAACTCAAAGTGTGAACTTAACTTTGGAGATATCGACGTTATTCTTACGCATTGAGACCTCCTGCCAATAATGGTGAACAAATGTGCCAAATGATTTTAAAATCTAACAATGAACAACATAGTTATGGCCGGGACAATCTCATTTATGGCCATTTTTAACCTTTGAACTCAAAGTGTGAACTTGACCTTGAAGATATCGACGTAATTCTTTCGCATTGAGACCTCCTGCTAATGATGGTGAACAAATGTGCCAAATGATTTTAAAATCTAACAATGAATGACATAGTAATGGCCCGGAACAGCTCATTTATGGACATTTTTTACCATTGAATGGCAGTGCTATACTGCTGAGAGTTTTGCTTTTGTATATTTGCTGTCAAGCAAGGAACTAATCTCACATGTTTTATATGGTCATCCTCACATTTAGGCCATTCAACTGTGAAAGTTTTAACAATACTCACTCGGTAGCTAGTGAGGATTAGAAAACACAACCTAAATGTGGCTGCATATTCTAATACCATTTTTGCAATAAATCCTGGCCATCATCAAGTACTCAAATACAAAATGTGATATGGACATTTTGCTGCCATTTATATATGCTGACATTTACATGAAGCCTGTGCATTGTACAACATTTTCTCAGACTTTGTAAAGTTTACTGTTAAAACTCGTATCAAGAAAAGTGAGCAGTGCCACCATCAGCAAATCCATGCTAAAAAATCATGTAAGTATGCAAGTTAATTGTCATGGTGCAATGTCCTACTGAAAAATTTAAAAATAGACATAATTGTTTATTTTATAAGCAGCTATTGGTTATTAATTTTCCATAAATATGAAGCAAATACGTTTAAAGTTGCAAGTTAGAAATAGTTGGTGCATGTAAGTCACTTATTCAACAACTTCAGTACTACTATAGTGTACTATGATCAAATATTCTGATTCATTTGCACAGCAACCTTTCTGTGTCAAGTTTAACACAATATTTCATCAATCTGTCCTTTAGTTTTGAAGGTGTTCTCAGTGGAATACTGTGAAAAAAATGTTCATAAGAACTGTGATGTCCTCCAGGCAGGCATTGGAAAAGGCGTTCACCTTTATATAATTTCACAAACTTCTTTAAGTCTCGTGTGTGCACTGCATGTGCACTTTTTGATCGACCAATGTATTTGTCCATCACCTGGCTCATGAATTTTTCTTCTAAACCTTTACCAACTGTTCCGGAAATCAGACTGCAGCGCTGAACTGCAGAATCAGTATACTGGCCTTTGACCCGTTTCAGATTGGCTGGAACAAAAGTTCAAACAGAAATTTAAGGCTGCTATAGAAAGAATAAGTAACTGTGTGCATAGTAATGAGAAAACAATACAAAATATTTTATTCTCAAAGTACATATTTATTCAGCAAAATTTAAATTATATCAAAGTTTCTTTTCACAAAGTTTTTTGTTCAGCTGAGTTCGTGTTCACATTAGCAAGACATACTTTTTGTTTCCCAATCAGGTCTAAAATTAAATTAATTAATAACAAGTAGCAAGTACAAGAACTTATCTCAATCTCTCCTGTGTTTACATTTTCCCTTTGACAGTGAACAGCTGATTATCATGATCATACAGACGCTCTTAAGATATAGTGACTAAATGTGCGCTTAACATATTCAGATGTAAATTGAACTGAAAGAACAACAACAACAACGACAAATACATACTTTTGAATTCATTGTTTAGGAACTCATTCAGCAGGTCCAAAGGTACATTACATCCAGGTTCCCCTCGCAAATTGGCCGTACTGTTCCATATCAGGTTTTCTGATATCCGCTTGGGCATCCAACCACTAACAGCTACATGAATAAAAAGTATACATTACTTCGGATTGTTGCATTCCGGACACATAAAACTATGCAAAATAATACCATAATGGATATAAAAGCTATAATTATACTTTATCAAATTTACTGTTAAAATATATGTATGCATTTTTATGATTTAAATGTATGAAATTTTGTTTAGAAATTCATAACATTAATTTTATATTGGTTTCTTATTAAATATCATCTTACAGGTCAAAAGTCTAAAGGCCAGTGTCAGGTATTTGTAGTGGCCATGTTCCCAAAACTCCAGCATATTCAGTCGCCAAAAGCTTATCATGGCTTACCCGTCGTTTTCCCTCTCCGTGTCCCTTTCTGCCATGTGCATGAGGCCACGCCACAGGACACTCATTGCATATGCCTGTTTGTGATCAATTTCCTTGCCTGACCTACAGACTTCAGAACAATGCCATATTCCTGAAAAAAATCATGATTGGAAGATAAACAGAAATGAGTATTTAAAGTTAATAACCTTTAAATGATAAATGATATATTTTTATGCAAAATAATTAATTATGACACTAACCAGAAGTATCGTTTGTCCCCACACAGACTGTGTGAAACCACTCGCCACGTACACAGTCAGCCTCTGATGAGCACCGTATCCATGTGCTCTCCAACTGCTTTCCACAGCAATATGAACTAAGGCCCCGTGCTTGACATTCTGGGGAGCACCACCAGTCATCATCTTCTGCACCATCCGGCACGTCAACACAGTCCTTGTGGAACCATCTCGTTGGGCAACTCATGGTACTTGAACATTCTATCCATTCTGCACCTCCTGTTTTGAGAATGAAGACTGCTTAGTCATTTGACTTATATTTAAAATACTGTAATGCAAAGTGAATATTTGTTTGTTACACAAGGTAAGCTTATATATTTAAACTGAATTATTTCTCTTTTTTTCCAGTCAATTCTGAATTTACTCACCATCCTCTTCATCACATATGCATGTATACTTCCTGTCATCTTCAACGGCAGCCACGTATTCATTGGTGTTTGGCCATATGAATTGAATAATTTCCTTGGCAAACTGTGTAACGTCTTCCAAAGATGTAAGCTGTTCGCTAAAATTCTCATTTTTTCGAAGTTGTGCTGCTAACAACAGTATGTGACCTTCTGTTACAAAGTCCAAAAAGTTTGTCAAATGGTTCATACAGTCTGAAGCTTTTTTTCACATTTCTATGTCCAAAGACATTCTTTATTTTAGTAAGTGTGCCTTTGTCACACGCCCCTTTTCCAAAAAGGGTATCCAGTGTCACCTGTGAATTTCAATAAAATTAATTCTATCATATGTGTCGTATGATATATGGATAAGCTTTAGTAATTAGACTCATAATCCAAATACATTATTTATTCAGGTTTCTTATTTCTGTACATTTATATATAAGTTGAATCATGATCATGAATCATGATTTTTTTGTTCTATACCTGTAGGAGCACAATTCGTTTATGGAAGTTCTGTGGTCTTGGTATTAGCCCCTCTAGACGGTCCCCAGGGAGAGCAGAGGAGGACATGGCTATCCTACACTCTATCATACGCTCCACCGACAGCTGGTCCCCGTGACAAATTATAGGCCAGGGTGTTCCTTCAACATCCCTCGGTGTGTATCGATTAAGGTACTTCATTATCTCAATTACACGTTTGCATGTTGCAGGGTTTTCTTTCACAACACCAAGGTTGACCTTGAAGAACATTAAAGAGTGTTATATATTTAAAATGATCATGTAACGTTTAAGAGATACATGTGTATTTCTGTATTTCATACAGATATATTTATGAACCAGAAATTTACAAGCAATATTGTCACCTACTGGTGAAACTCCACCATTGTCAGTAAAAGTATCTATATTTGTTGCCATAGCAACCACAATTTTTGACTTAGGAACAAAATGAATTGACATGCATAATCTCCATATTGCCATCTGTCCACGTTTCAAGTTTCATGAAATAACATGAAGAAATTATAAAGTTATCGCAGGATCAAGAAAAGTGTGACAGACTGACAGACAGATTGACACACAGAGCGCAAACCATAAGTCCCCTCAGGTTTCACCAGTAGGGGACAATACAAGTATACATTTACAATAGCAGAAATAAAACAAATTAAAATAACGCTTACAACTTCACTTTTCTTCGCAGATTCTGTTGAATACTTGTGAGGAAGATGCTGCTGCACTGGGATGTCAAGGTCAAGGATACTTGCTAGAGTCCTTGCAACAATCAACTCCATCCTGGAGCGTAGCTGCTTCCAGTCCTAATCACTTGGTAGGAATGTCTGTCACACATAATGCGTATTTGAGCATTGACATTCAATAGAGTGATTAGATGTTAATAAATTAGCCAAATGCAGTGTTTAAAAATACAAAATATAAAATGAAAATAAATAATTTCCATTACACTTCAATACAATTACAAACATGCAGCTTTTTTGTAATTTAAAATTATTTTTTCAGCTTTATCAGCTCCAAGGGTACATTTTAAAGAATGCTTACTTTTAGATCAATGGAACTGGCTGGTACTGTTTCTTCCCAGGAACAAGAAGAGGATGTGAAGCTGATTCTGTCAAGCGTTGCAAAGCAGTTTGCCCACAGCAGCATCTTATTTCCACTATGCCTGCTTTGGTGGCGCGCTACTGACATTTTCTGGACGTTGTCCCAGCACACAGAAAAACCTGGTATATCTGAGGTAAAGTATTCCTAGTAAATTCTCGTTGTTAAATTTTAAAACAGTTATTAAAATATAGGGCATATTGATTCGAACCAATATTGAAAAAACGTAGAGAAAAAAATGCATTTATAAACACAATTTATTTTCCCAAACACAGGCAAAGTGGGTTTTATATCCACAAAAATTAAAATAATGGATTAAAAGAAAGTTGTCTACAATAAAGTACTGTTAATGGTCCACTCTCCTCAGTGTACTAGTGTGTAACATACAATAACTTCATACAAATTAACTACTGCTAAACTACCTGTAAAATACAATTGTTTGTTTTGCTTAAGTTTGAGCAGGGTATGGTTTCTTAAATTTAAACATACCATTCATTTCAGATCTTTCAGGGAGTGGAACAAATTCTTCATCGTCGTCTGACTCCGAGTACAGTATTGTGTCTTCCAACACCAGGGACAGGTCCTGAATTTCCTGGTCTTCATCCAGATCTTCGTCATCATCTGTTTCATCAGACATGTTGACCTCACTGTCACTGAGAGATGACCATTCACTCTCATCAGTTCTTGTGTCAGCTACCAGTGTTGGTCTCACATGTAGAACATGCTGCAAAAAATGTTTATTTCCAGTTAGGTAGGCATTTTTAAAGCTAGTTTGCAAAAGTTATTGTTTCCTATGAAATAATGACGATTAAAGGCCAAGATATAGTAAGTGTATGTACAAGGTAGCTATTGATCATGCATTTTTGCTTTGTTAATTTTTTTTCTGGGATATTTTATACCTCTTCTATGTTCTGTTTCCACTCCTTTATTTTGTTGTCATAGCTTTTTCCTAGACGATCTACAAGTTGTCTTGTTGTATGGATACTCATGCATAGTCCAAACTTATGAAACCATCTGAATATCTGCAAAATGTTTAACTTGTGTAATGGCATATTAAGCTAAAGTAGTTCATTAACAGTCATCAGTTAAAATTTTAATTACAATAAAGATTTTAACAGACAGAGCACTTGTTTGTTCCATGACTCAAGCTTGTCATGCAATGTAATACACATTGTTTAACTCAAATTAGTACTTTTTAGCCTACCTTGTGGTTACAGCCTGATCGGAACATCTGTATGGATAATATTTGTTGCAGGAACTTGAACTTGGCTGGAAATCTTTTATGAAGGATGATACTCACAAGAAGTCCAAATACAGGTACCAAAGGACCAATCTTGTTACCAGAACTGCAACATTGTAAGTTTCTTTAAAAATATAAGCAAACAAATTGCAAAAATAAATGTCATTCATAAAATTTGATATTTATATACATTACATTGCACTATTTCCTTATTAACCCTTTGAATGCTGGGAAATTTGTTATCTGCAAAAATGTTGTCTGCTGAATTTCTAAAATTAGCATTTTCTATGATTTTTTTCAAAGAATACTATCAGAATAGCAAACAGTTTGGATCCTGATGAGACGCCACGTTTTGTGGCGTGTCATCTGGATCCAAACTGTTGGCAAAGGCCTTCAAAATTTGGTTCCAGCACTGAAATAGTTACTATCAGAATAGCAAACAGTTTTGATCCTGATGAGACGCCACATTTTGTGGCGTCTCATCTGGATCAAAACTGTTGGCAAAGGCCTTCAAAATTTGGTTCCAGCACTGAAAGAGTTACTATCAGAATAGCAAACAGTTTGGATCTTGATGAGACGCCACATTTTGTGGCGTCTCATCTGGATCCAAACTGTTGGCAAAGGCCTTCAAAATTTGGTTCCAGCACTGAAAGAGTTAAATAATTAGTTTGACAAGTCTTGTGAACAACAACTGCTTCATTTCATTTAAGATTTAAGTTTTTGTAAAATTTCATGCACTCCTTTATAACTTCATATCGGAATGTTTATCAGGTTTTAAGTACATTGAGCATTATGTGGCCTATTGAAGAAATGCAAGAATCTTGATATCTTGTCTTTTGTTCGTCTAGTGGTTGCTGCAGGCCGCAACACAGTTGACAGAAGAGGTAGCCCTGAATCGATTTCTTTGAGAAAAGCTGTCCAACTGAACTTCTCAATGCTCTCTAATGTCAAATCCTGTCTAAGAGATGACAGTGTTTTTGAGAATGCCCTTACTTCATCCTGGACAAGCAGACCTATGATTTTTTTATGTCTGCAAAAGCCTTCTGGGAGCCTTTCATCATTGTTCTTTAAGCAGCATCATAGTTTGTGTTAGTCACCTGACGAACTATGGTCTCAACCAAGGTAGTACCGGTAGGTTTCTATTGAGAGCAAACAATGTTAAAAGTTTAAGCTATTTATTAGTTCTTAAATACATTACTTACATGAAGCATATCTGGTGTGTCATGAATAAAGAGCTGTTCAATGGAAAGGTTAACACCGTGTGTTTTTTATGATTGCTTGCTATGCCGTTGTGTGGTTGATTTTACACCTTCATTTTACAAAAAAGTAATTAAACCTTACTAATCCTACAGATTTTAATGATATTAATGCTCATAACTTAATGTTTTCTAACTTGTGCTTGATGGTCTTTTGGAATTATTGAGTATTTATTCTGTTATCAGTATTTCAATGTCTCTTATCTAATGTTAACAGTTTCTTTTTATTTTTTCTTATAATAATTATAATAATAGTTTTCAATATGGGTAACTGAAGACAGGTCATCCTTACACATGTAACAGTAACAAGTTTTCATTCCTATTCTTAAATATCAATATAATACTGAAGACAGGTCATCCGTACACATGTAACAGTAACAAGTTTTCATTTATATTCTTAAATATTATAAATACTGGCTAAACATGCATTTATTTAACTAAAATGGAATTCAGTAATTAAAGTAAGTATCAAATTAAAGCTACAGTTTTTATGCAAATGAACCCAGGATTTTATAAAGAGTAATGTCTTCAATGGTACACTACAAGCTAATGTTTCTACATAGGCATATACAGAAGGAATACATTAAATAACAAAATGTTACCTTTACATTCTGTTTGGGTGTACTGGCTTTCTTTGGAGAAAAGCATATTCTTTTTGCTGCTGGTGATGGTGAAAATGATACAGGTGACTTCAATTTGTTAGTCTGATCCTTCTCAAAATGTCCAGAATTAGTTAGTTTTCTTTTCTGAGTTCGCAATTTGATATTGTCATATTTTACTTTTTGAGACAGAACAGTCACTTGACTTAATTTTTAAAAACAATCACCACACACATTTCTTCCCGGTGTTAAATCCACATTAAAAGTTTCCTTCACTCCCTCTCCTACCGTGAGGTTCATCCCATGGCCATGAAGCTTACTTGCAACACTTCTTGCTTTTTTCAAAGAGCATCCACATGCTCTGCACTGCTCCATGGTTGCAGACTAAATGAGACAAATAAGGGGCTCGCCCAGGTCCTGAAAGTCTTGATTGACATCTGCCAACTGTTGGCACTTCCTCTGTCAAAATCTGACATCTTACACATTTTCCAAGTTAACACATGCATAGTCATTTTCCAGTGTATTTCCACTCAAAATCAATCCAATTCTCCATTTGCATCGATGAGTTTTGCAATAACCATGAGGATACTTCTATTAACTAGTGATTGCTTCTTGTTAAATTCACAAAACAGACACCAGTGAAGTAAAACTCCTGGAAATGCCATTTTCGTCAATTTGTGTATGTAAACAAACTAAGCACATGTTTGTTTCTAAAAAAGGACCTAAAAATAGATTGACCGTGACCGTGAACTCTCACGAGAGTTCCATTTCAAAATGTCTTCCATGGTGTTGATTTCATTCACTAATCCCGAATAAAGCAGTAATATGGACATGTTTTTCACCGAATTTTGAGCTCAAGTGAGGTAAATGTGTATATAAAACATCATTATATCGTGACATGCTTTCATTTTCGGTCAATAACTGTTTAAAAGGCTGTTTTGGACCGATCTTTGTTAACTGTCAACTTTTCATGAATTTCTGGTTGACTTTCCTAATGGGGTTGGTCCATAACTATAAAGTCGCGCCTGTCAAAAATCATAAAAAGCGACATTTAAAGTTATGGAAGCCAGAACTATGAGACACCAAACAACTCAATGATTTTGACCGAAGCTATTGCGTTGTGATATTTAACCTAGTGCAAGCGTCTACTTAAAATAATGTTAGATTAAATAACATATTAATGTACAGATTCACCTAAACAGTCAATTAAAAATGATTCAAAGTGTAAGCTGATAATATTTACAACATAGTTGGATTCGAACATATCGATAATTATATAAAAATAGAAATTCGGGAATAGCATTTAAATAAGCGATTAAAGATTTGGCATTTCATATAAATACCAGCGTTACTTTGATAGACACAACACTGATCATGCATTATATAATTAAAGGGCTACTTACATTATTGGTTAAAGTTTCGCAACTTATTCCAGAAGTTCTAACATGACCGCCATAACCTGCATGAATTTTGCATTGTGGGAAACTATCATGCTGCCTGGTAGCAGGCTCTTTCGGCCCCAAGCTCTTTCGGCCCAGACCGAAATTTCAGGCTTTTCGGCCCCAAGCTCTTTCGGCCCCAAATCGACCAGGCTTATTCGGCCTTATATTTTATTACACCTATTTGAAGCGGGTGTATTTCTTAATAAATTATATTGGATAATGAAATTGATACTCGCCTTTATTATTTTTTTTAAACTGTACTGTCATATAAATGTTTTAATTTATTATTAAATTTATTGTCATGGTTATCATTTGCATTTTTTCATTTATTCTATTGTCAGTTCATTGTCAGTTCAAAGTTTACTGATTTATCAACTAAGATCTACATTTTGTGTTACCTTTTAACCCGAATACACACCACACATGTATTTAACAACCTGATAAAGATCATAAAACCGGGCATAGGTGCAAACACTTTGTAGGCATATCCGCGACAGAATATTTTAGTGCAAAGAGGGGGGGGGATATTGTTCTTACCTTCATCTGCAATGACTGCCGCAACCGTCCTACAACGCCTGACATTCAGTCTGTCTGTATATTGTATGTTCACTAAATATTGTTTGTAAGTACCTTAAAGTGTACGTAATTTTATTTTATTGTGTTACTAAAGCGAATTACAAATTATATTGCATTGTCTTATAAGTGTTTTGTTTTTAAGGGCGGCACCGTCGGTTGAGTTTGAAGGCAGCCGACCACAAGTGCTCCTTCTATGTCTTGGTACCTCTCCTGCGGCGCGAGGCCGAGTACCTGCCAGTGCAGGCCCAGCTGGTGCGAGAGGGAACCGGGCGGGTCCGACGCAACGTCCATGTAAATCTTGACGAGCAGATTGGCCAGCTATGGGAAGAATACGAACTGACCACCGAGGATTTCCTCACCAAGATCGGGGAGACGTATGACTTCTGAATCGTCGCCTCTTGATGATGATGATGATGATAATAATGCTGGGATATATAAACATATCACCACATGATAATGATTATCACGTTACGTTGATGATAATTATGATTATTATTATTATGATGATGAATATGCTGTAATTATTAAGTTACAAATAAATTATGCAATAATAATGATGATGATGATTATTATTAGAGTGATTCTTTTGATGCTGAAGATTATTATGCTACTGCAGACTATGGTGTATTTATGCTGATTATTATAATGATGATGATTTAAATGCTGATGTTTCTTATGCTGATTATTATGATGATGATAATTTTGATGATCATTATTATTATGCTGATGATTGTGACTCTGATGATGAATGATGATGATTAATATTTATATGATGATTATTATGGTGATCTAATTGCATTATTGATAAAATAAACAACTTGTGTGCAGTAAATTTTGTAGTATGTAATTAGGTTAAATTAATGTATTGTGTTGTTTAGACGTATGTATTCCTTATTGTTATAACTTTAAAATTATCAAAATAAATGTAATATAAATTATTTTATAGTTTGTTTTATTTTCAAAGCCGTCTCATATTCTTGTACCTATTCTTCTCATTTCGACGACGATATACCTGAAGCAAAAGATAAAGAGAATCTTTTTTCAAATGCATTAATCCTCAATAAAGATAATATATTACTGTAATAAACAATATTCCATAGTTTTAAAGATTTTCGACCAACATATTTGCAACGATTAATTCAAATTAAAAATGGGGCCGAAAAAGCCTGGTACCTGGGCCGAAAGAGCCTGAAATTGGGGCCGAAAGAGCCTGAAAAACCGGGGCCGAAAGAGCTTGGGGCCGAAAGAGCCGACAACCCTGCTGCCTCACGCATGGGCAACTTCATTATACTATTCATTCATATCGAGTTATCAAAGCAACCACGTGTCGATCGCCTTACACCTATTTATAGAATATAACCATATATGTGCCTAAGCCCGCCGTGGATCGTCCATATACCATATATGGTATTATAATTATAGGTGCTACCTAATTTACGGGCAAAAGCTTTTTAATTTTTTTTGATAACCATGTATTTTTAATAAATATATGGATATATGATTGTGTTCAAAATATGATAATTGTTGCAATAATTAAGTAATGCATCCAAAAAATCAATCTTAAAACGAGTTACATGTTCCAAGCTTAAAGATCTTGCATCTTTTTTTTTCTAGCCACAGGAATTTATAGCTGGTTCGGTGTCTGTGGTATAGTGGATGGGGTGTCTGCTAACTGGCTTAGTCACTGGGAGGTCTCTGTATTGATCCTTAAAGTGGAAGCATTCTTTAGATAACCCTTAATACATACTATGGCGTACCATTTGGGTTGAAAGTCAACAAGACCTACACGTTAAAAAGAGAAATGTACGTCGAAGTACAATAATTGTACGTCGACATGAATATAAAATACACTTTTAAGAATATATTTGTACGTCAAAGTACAATTTGTGCTTTGACATACATGTTTGTACTTCTACCTACACATTTTCTGAACAGCCAATCAAAACACTAGTCTCTTGAGCCGCTTTTCCTTCAGATTTATTCATAATAAATGTTTAAAATCTCTTTTTAGTTGAGGACAAAACGAATAAAAATATCAGAATGGCAAAAAAAAAACACATAGAAGTTTCAAGTACATGTATGTAATGCATTGAAATAGATAATATACAAATTTGAAGAAGATTCAATTGTTACCTTTTAAAATTAAAATTATTCAGCATATTGTGTGTATGAAACGATCATGCGGGGCGGAGTATCACGACCGTCCAGCGCATTACTGTGTAGGAAATTACCAACAGTAACCAGTTACCAAGCATTAATGGGATAAATAATGTATTATAAACTCCCCGTTGGTCGTATTTTGTGATAACCATAACTTGCATAAGTCAGAGGTTAATTCCGCCACGCCAGGTCAATAAATACGCACAATATCTATGAGTTAGCGGTCGATAGTTGCATAATTTGGTATAAATTATAATAATAATAATGTTTAATAAATACGCACAATATCTATGAGAAAGCGGTCGATAGTCGCATAAATCAGTATAAATAATAATAATAATAATGTTCAATATCAAAAATCTCTAAAAGCAACAGACGTAAGGTGTCTTCTGATTGGCTAACACTCAAGGGTCGGTGAAAATTGTACGTCGAAGTACATTTCTCGTTCTACTTAGTAGGTCTTGTAGACTTTCGACGTCATGGTACGTCATATAGACACAAAATACTGGTCCTACCCAGGAAACAGTTTGCTTCATCAAATGTCTCAATTCAACTTGACAGCTTGCTAAAGCAGTTGCATTTAGACAAATTTGACAGGATTTTTTTTTAATCCAATAAGTTTTAGACTGTCAAATAACACACACTACGTATTGAAAGCCATATCTGGAGCTTTCGTCTGTATATCACTGACTTCATCAGAAGCATGATTTCTACTGTTGGGAAACGTTAACACCACTAATTGTCTTCTTATTTATTATCAATGTATAATTATGTGTAACAGCATAACAACATACTTGATTCGCAATTAAAATATTTAATAAATACAGGTATCTTACAGGTTTCTAATTTTCTTTCGCAAACTATTGTTGAATAGTTTAAATTTTGTCGCCACTAAAAAACTAGCCATTTTGTAGCAATTCTAAAATCACAGTCTAAACTGCATACACTTAACTCTATAGTTACAATTTGAATGCAAATATTAGAATGCATCAATGTTATATCATCCATATTTTTTTATTTAAACATTCAAATGACACATAACACAGAACATATATAAAAAGGTATGTGGTATTGTGTGGAGCTACAAAACACTTCACATCATTTATTTGCACATAAAATAATAGTTACAGAATAAGTAAAACTAAAACACTGTCATCAACCTACATTTCAAGAATATTTACGTATATGAAATTACAAAGTGGTGTTATTGTATAACCTTTTACTAAATTAACATTGCTGGTTTTGTACTAGCCATAAAACATTTATCATGGATTAACAAGTAACAACCAATTTATTTATGACACAATAGAACGGAAATCATATTAATTGCATTATGCATTTACTAAACAAGCTATTTGCTACTGTTTAGAATTACACTATCTTACTAAAAAAGATCACAGGTACTTAGTGCTTTTACATACTAGTGGTAAATTTTGTATTACTAGTTTGACAATTATCGGCAGACAATTGTCGATATACAGACAAAATTTGCATGGGAACTTTCATATTTTTTCAGCATAATTGCCTTCAAATTGTTAATTTAACAACCCTTTGACATTGTTTGCACATCTGATCTTATTATACAATAGCTGATTTTTGTTTATAGATAGACATATATAGACTTTTCAAAGTTCTATAAAAGTTCACACATGTTCCATCTAAGTAAGCAAACAGAACCAATAAAGATCACCACAGATAATAACTGTGTGTATAGCTTGGAAATTTGATAGTTCATGAATCCCTCCTTTGTTGATTTCTGTAAACCAAAACTGTCAGTTTTGCTGGATAGAATGGCTTGTATGATGCCCAGCTTTTGCATTCGCAGAACAGCTTCTAAAAACGGAAAACCAACAAATATCTTAAAATTTGGTCAATAATGGCATTAATGCAGACAATTTATAAATGTCTTGTTTTTTGTTGATTTCGAATCTGGAAGATTTTTACGTAAGATTGTGGTACGAAAATCCAACGGTAACGGATTTTGTGGTTTTATGCCTAAACTAATTATAGTGATATGTAACCTTTCGGGATATCGGTAAAGTGCGAGCAGACGAGGTGTAAATACGTTAAAAGTTAAAGCTAAAAGACTAAAAAGTGAGATCTGAATATCTTTAAATTTTGTGAATAAATGTGTTTCTGGTGGATAACAACGACAACTTACCAGAATATTGCTCATGATCACACGTAAAACTTCTTTCTGAGAGCGAATGGAAAATGTGTCACAAATTCTGATACATAAACAGTAGGGTGTCGTTATTGAAATACCGCGAGAATACTGGAAGAATAGAGATGCCAACTATAATGTTTAAAACAAATAATTTTTTAACAAGCGTTTGTGATTTGTCAGGATAATAACAATAAGATATCAAAAAGATCAAAGCAAATAAATTCGACAGAAATCTGAGATTCGGCAATATATTAAAGACGGGTTATGTTCACCTAAATTGTGTTTGGTAAAGACTGTCACTATCAATCTCCATGCAGAGTTGTCGTTCCTTGCTCTCACATACAACCTCTGCCATCACAAGAAAATCCTACCAGATTCGGTAGGACGTTATTATTTTTTATAAGTGTTATTTTATGAAAAGTAGTACAGTGATCGTGAGTCGGACACTATCTGAAGTCGGACGTTTTTCGGACCCGTTTTTCTGTCGATTTTAGACAGTTCAGCATGTAAACAAGTGTACATTAACCGAAATGAATATTTAAACCAATCAAATAAGTCGTTTGTCTGTTGTGGCGTACTTCCCAGCATTCCCGAAGTTCATTTCTAAAAATACCTTCACGGGCACGAATTTCAAAATTGACAACGCAAAAGAAGTAAGTTTTGTTTGCGTTTGAAACAGTCTAGCAGTGTTGAAATCTGTTTGAGAAAATGACATCATTGTTTAAGCTGTAGATTTATGATCATTTTGCAAACTAAATTTAAGTTTAATCGTAGTTTCTTTGAAATGATCAACAAATTTCCCCACCGACAACATGAACCATTTTAGATATTAAGTCGGACAGCAAAACCACGCAATTTGATAATGAGTCGGACACTATCAGACTCATTGTCAGTTTTGAATAAACAATGTTTAACCTATATTTACATATAAAAGTTTATAGATAGGTCTAAAATACAGAAATAAGCCTATTTTACTACGGGTTTATGTGGAACTAAATGCAAATGTTGACAAGTCCAATAGCTCTTATATGTTCCTTTCATCAAACAGTTTACTCGGTCTGTGCTAGATTGTTCTAATTAATTTGTGCAAGGTTATTTTTACTACTTTTGTTAAAAGTTCATTTCCAGCACAAAATGAGCACGTAAACAAAATTCTTACATGTTGCGCTTTCTGAAATTCGTTGATATATAACGATGTTTATTCATACAAAAATATCATGTGAGAAATTGGGCTACGATGGTAATAATAGGATTTTACTACTATTTTACACTGTTTGCACTTTGTAGTTAATAGTTTGTGCTGCCGTATTTCACTTTTTAATTAATAGGATGAAGAACGTGATAATCCGCAAGTTTTGTGTTGTCGGTATGCACCATACAGGTACGAAGCAGCTAGAAGTCGGTCCATTGCATTATTGTCGTCATGAACCTGGTAACCGAAAGGACTGTAATGCGATTGCAGTTTATGGAGACTCACACCTGCACCAGCGCCGATATTATCTTCGCCGTAAAGATGCCCTTAAGCTCAAGACTGTATTGAATTTTGCAAAAGGGTCGTGTTACCTTCGGGCCAAAAATGTCCCCAGAAAAGTTGTCAAAGCTGCGCGGGCCGATGCAGAATCGCAGCATCGGCTTCCGTTGCTGCGAAACAGATGCAGACTCCATAGCTGAGCCTGAGATATTAAAGAGTTCATACATATGTATAAAATCTATTAACATTCTGTGAAATCTGACAGTGCAGCTACAGTTGACAGTTTCTTATTTTCAATGTTTTATTCATTATGTTTGTTTATATTTGCCAATAAATAAAATAAATGTATTTTAAACGTATCGGCTTAATTTTTGATATTTCAGTGGCTCCATATAATCGGGATGTCTGTTCGTCGCGATGAATATAATGTTCCCAAATAGTCTTTGATTGATAGGCTGACTGGTAAAGCACGGCGCTACCTGGGGTAAAAAGCCCAAAATGTCCTCGACTGATGAAAAGGCTCTTATTGAGGCCGCCACTTCATAAGCAGGCCAGGGGTTTTGGGTTTAGTAAAGGTAACATTTTAAGGTACGTGGGGATTTTTGCCGATCAGAAAGGCGCATCGTTTAAGCGTGGCAGGCCTTCGGATATGATGTGGATATTGATAAAGCTGAAAGCTCGGAACCCTGAGTTCTCCTTGCGAAGTCTTCAGGTAACTGCAGCAAACAGGCACACGGCCATGACATGTAATGCACCAAAAGAATAAAAAGTCGCGTACACACATGTTTGAGTGGTTTTGTAACTGGATTATTCATAAATACGAATTAGAAAATATGCTGTACATTGTATTTGTCTTTAGCTTGAAAACACGAATCTTCAATCTTCAACTTGTTTTCGATACCCGATGGGCTTCATAGACGTTCATGTTCACACACGCTAACACACGTAGTGCATTAAGCAAGGCATCGTAACTATATAACTATATAGTTGCCCAATATTAACCTGATACTCTTGAATAGTGTGAAAATAAAATTAGCAAAACCTCGCTGGTCTAGTATGGCAAAGCCCTATAGATTACATGGGCTTTAGGTCTTTGGGTATGGCAACCACCAATCGAACTTGTATGCACCGGGAGAGAAGTCGAACCCGGGTCGCCGAGAAGCGCGTGTAGCAAGCACTGGTCGATAACTAAGTATATAAGTAATTTTACATCATTTAATTAAATTAATTCATTTCAATATAAACCAAAAAGTGAAAAAGCATTAATAGAACAAATATTTTTGCATTATTGACTTAAAATAGTATAAAACCATATAATATATGGCCATTTACTCTGACATCTCTCACTGTCCGACTCAATATCAAAACTGTCCGACTCACAATCGAACTGGAGTAGCTGTATTCAACTACACATATAGGCGCAATCTAAACCGTTTTGCCTGCAAAAACGGTTGAAATGTGTAGCGGGAATAATAGGCTGGGTACCAGTATGAAGAAACCGTCCTGACAGTTCTAAATATAGCTCAAATCATTCGAAACGGAAAATACTGTCCGACTCACGATCACTTTACCCATTCTCTTTCAGATTTTCAACATATTGAATTAGTTTAGGTTCATAATAAAAAAATAAATTACCTAAATTAAAAAAGTAAAAATAACGACGGGACATTTTTTCGATTTGGTAAACATGGCGTTCACTTCTGAAATAACGAGAGCTTTTATTGAATTTTGTCCATCTGTTCAGCCTAAAGCGAAACAGATTGAATGTTTGGAACATTTTTTAGCAGGGAGAGACATAATTGCTAACCTTTCTGTAGGTTATGAAAAAAAATTTGGTGTATCAGATAATTCCAAAATTGTTGTCAATTGTGAAAAAAGATGAACCGCAAGCGACGATATTAGTCATCTCTCCATTAGTCATCTCTCCATTAACAATCATTCAAAATGAGCAGATTGAAACTCTGAAAAAGTATGATGTAAAGGCCTGTAGGCTTTCTTACCATGAATGTGATGGAGAAGTAGAGGTAATTGCATTGCATTATCATTATTACTATTAGAAATATTATACAGACTTATTACCAGGAGACTTTGCATGCCTTTTTGTGACTATTTTATACCCATATTTTCAACAAAACAAACTATATATGTACCTTTTTGTTTGTGGCATTTAAACATCTCTTTATGTGTGGAATGTATGTATCCCGGAAAAGTAACCTTATAAAAAAAACACTAATCTAGTACAAATAATTCTGACCCATTCATAGTACTTTCAAAATCACACACGGTATCAACAGTTTTAAGTTAAATCAAGATATCATTAGTTGATATAAATATAATGGACCAGCGTTGTTTTTACCGGTATGATAAGTGTGTGTTTTTTTTACAATGATCATAACATTCATATAACATTGATTTTAAATGGGGGGAATTTAACACTTTTTAGTAGATCCAGCAATAATTGTTAATAAGTACATGTTACTGTGGTAAACTTACTGGTGTGTAACCGGAACAGTACGGCGGAGGCTAATCGATTGACCGGAAACCAATGCAGATAATCGACAGTCATACTGTAGCTTTACATCTGGACGGACGTCTACTTTTGTATCTGTGTTCATCTTGTGTATTTGTGTCTCCAAACCTGTCCTGAGTGATCTTAGAACAAGAGACATCTTTATTTTAGGTAAGTACTACCAGTATTTACTTCACTGGCGCTGCGAGCAATAATTTTTGCAGCTTTCGCAGTTCCAAAAATTGAACCTTTGCGGGAACATACCCGCCTTTGTGGTTTGATTTTATAATTGTTTCCGTTGTGGTATGACTCATTTTGTTGTCAAGATTGTGCAGAAACTGCACAATAGTGACATTTAATTTTGCATTTTATGAAAATGCAACAATATTTTGATATTTGTGATATTTTTTGCGATTTAGGCTTTTGTAGGTGACCGGTTCGACTTGGCCGTTCGGACCCCAAATGCGGTGACTTCTGGGAAATGGTCTTCAGTTCCGGTTCTGCTATTCTTAAGGCGATTCTGTTTTATTACGTTCTCCTTGGAAATCCAAGATATCCTGGGTGATCCTCAGTTCAAGTGATTCAAGCCAGCGACAAAGCGTCAGTACAGCTAATTATATATTGTCTAGTTTACAATAAATGGCGCTGCGAGCAAAAACTCTATACGTATTTTAAATTTCTAATTGGCCATTATTAACAAAGTAAATTGTCAGCCATCTTGAATTTTATTTAACTGACATTCCTGTTTGTCGGTTATTTTAAACATTTGTTACGTAACTTTAGGTCATATAGTCCCTATTTACCCTAATATTAAACTAGTATTACGCCTTTTTCCGGAACTCAGGCTAAATACTATATTTTTAAGTGTGTTTGAAACTTTCAGATTTCGTCGAACAGCGTACTATCGAACCGTGTTATTGCATTCTATATTTAGTCTTTCTGTAAATAGTTATCTCCCTGTTGTTCAATTGTATTTCATATTTGGTTTTCCACTAACGTTATCGTATTTCAGGCAAAGGCAATTCATTATCAACTGTATTATATTCAAATTGGGGAATTTTTTTACTTTCGTTTTCTTATACGTAAACACTGGAGGCTACACTACAGTAAACACGTTTAAGAAATATATATTTTCTTCTCAGTTAATTTTAACTCAACTGCTGTATAAACTGCTGTGCTTTGTCGGCTGGTCACTTGGTGTAATTATTCACTCGGTGAATGTTGTTCACTTGGTGATATTTTGTTTCACTACGTGATTTATTTCATGTGGTGAATTTTGTTTCACTTAGTGACTTTTATCTGTTCAGTGACAGTATCATCACTTGGTGATATTGTAATCACTCGGTGATATTTCCACCTAGTAATATTTTGTTTCACTGCGTGATTAATCTCATGCGGTGAATTTTGTTTCACTGAGTGAACTTTGTTTTGCTCGGTGATATTTTCACCGTGATATTTTCACTGTGTGATATTTTCACATGGTGATAATTCTTTTCACCTAATAATACTTTGTTTCACATGCGTGATCAATCTCATGCGGTGAATTTTGTTTCACTGGGTGATATTTATTGTACTCGGTGATATTTTCACTATGTGATATTTTCACTGTGTGATATTTTCACATGGTGACAGTTCTTATCTTCACTCGGTGATATCTCCACGCGATCATATCTTTCTCATTTAGTGATTCGTTTCACTAAATGGCATTTTGATTTTTTTTTGTTTTGTTTTTTTGTTTCACCAGTGATATTGACATCACTGCGCGGTATTTTGAACTATTGAGTTTTTATTTATTTGTTTATTTAGTGATTGTGTTCACTAAATCAACATTTTGACTATTTTTTTAGTTTCACTTCGCGTCATTTTCGCAGAGTGATATTTCCTCTTAGTAACAGAGTTTATTTAGTGATTTAATTCACTAAATGTCATTTTGATTATTTTTCTTGAGAATTTCTTCATAATTGCAGTTTATCTTTTATGATTACATAGCATTGCTACTTCAGCATTTTCAAAGAATACATAAAAAATAAAGGATCCATTTCAATTTTGTTTTTGTTTATTTCTGACTGCAATTTCAGCATTTCCCAAGTGACATAATAAAATAAATAAACAAATAATATTTTGAGTTTGTCTTTAATACTTACAATGGCAACCTATAATCCCGCTGTCGATATAGACACAGCCTCATCGGATGAGTTGCAAACTTTGCCAGGCGTTGGTAAAAAGGTTGCAGAAGCGATTGTACATATTAGGGACAGTGAAGGTCGTATGACAAGGGAGCTACTAACTCAAATCCCACATTTTCGGGAATTCGGAGGGTTTTGGAGCATGGTACGCTTCAGCAAATCTGGAACGGAGAACAGTGAGGGTAAAACTGAGGTAAAAATGAAAGAGCAGGTTGACGATGACATAGAAACCATACAAAGGTTGACACCGGTCATCGATCAAGCTCGGTTGAGTGGACCATCGTCGGCCCCAGTCGACTCTTTTAAAAGTAGAGAGTCGGGGGCACGGCTTAGGTATAAGGATGGTTGGAATGAGAGCATAGAACATCCATATCCGGAGTACCCGCCTATGCCGACGCATTCGGGAATGCACCTGGGTAAACACGGAAAGGTTGAAGAAGGTGCTTATTCATACTCGGGTTTTACGCCGATGCATTCGGGGATAAACCCAAGTAAGGAAAGCAAAATGGAAAGTGGGGGGCAGTACCCGGGGTACCGCATGCCCATGTATCCGGGAATGCACCCTGGTAGTTTGCAGCCAGGTTATCCTTATCCTTATGCTTGGATGGGAGGGCCAGAGGGGTATATGTTCCCACCCATGCCGCCAATGCCGCATGGGTATGGGGCTACGCCACAGGCGGTGCCAGACAGGGTACCCTCTAATGATGCGCCCTTGAAGCCTGAGGCCAAGGAAGGGGCACAGGGGGCTCGAAAGAAAATTGCACCCTCAAACGGGGGCAATATGGGAGGAGCCGGGTTGGGACAACAAAAGGCCAGGCTCAAATCTTTGCCCAAATCATTGACGTATGATGGCAAAGGGAGTTGGCAGGCTTTCTTGACGAAGTTCGGGAAGTTTGCCTCCATCTTCGAATGGACGGAGGAGGAAAAGAGAGATTATCTCTGCTTGTGTTTGACAGATAGGGCCAGTGAGTTCTATGCACTGACTACGGATAGGAACGTAGAAATGACCTATGCGGCAGTGGTGGAAAAACTGGAGAGGCGGTTCGGTTACCGTGAGTTGCCGGAGACGGCAATGGTAACATTCTCGAGTGCGACACAAAGAGAGGAGGAGTCCCTTGATGAGTGGGCGGATAGAGTGTTGACGCTAGCCGGTAAGGCATTTCGGGAACTTCCGGATGCCTTTATGACCCAACAGGCCATATTGCGGTTCTGTATGGGGGCCCGTGAGAAAGAGGCGGGAGAGCAGGTGATTAACCAACGCCCACAAACAATAGAGCAGGCTATAGATAAAATGAAGTGGGCAATCCACACGCATGGCCTGATGTATGGACGGCCAAAGGCGGTGAAAAAGGTAGTATGTGCAGAGGATGTACAAGTAGCGGAGGTGAGGGTTGGAGAACAGAGCAAGATCAACGGGAGGGTTGATGCTCTGGAGAAACGAGTTGGGAGGTTGGAGGAGAAGTTGAATGCGGTTATGGGGAAGTTGGACAAACTACTGGAAAGGCGGAGTAGGAGTCCAACGACTTCCCCAAGCCGGCAATGCTACAATTGCAACGAAATCGGACATTTTAAGCGGGAATGTCCGAAGGCGCGTAGCAGGACTCCGTCACCTGTCCGTAATGACCGCAGTTTCAAATGTAACGGATATGAGCATATGAAGAAAGATTGCCCGAATGTCACACCTGATGAGCAGGGGAAAACCCTTGGCTCAAAGGAAGGCAAAACAGTAAGGTTTGCAGATTTAAACGGCAGGGGGTCAGTGTAAGTGGTCCTAGCATGACTCCAAAAGAAGAGGGCCAATCCGTTGTTATATGTCAGGTAAGGTCTGACTCAATGTTTCGTATAAACGTGACCTTGGGTGATGGCCTTGTTGTGCAGGCTGTTATTGACACTGCGGCGGAAGTGACCTTGGTGTCTGATACGGTGTTCAAAAAAATACCAGGTGATATACCGGTATTAGAACAGGTGTCTGTTATGACCGCTGGTCGGGATTTGTGTATGAAAGGCGCAATTGTTGGCCCCATAAAGATTGAGATTGGGGGTCAGACATTCACTGAGAAAGTGTATGTCGCGCCAATAGAAGACAGCATGCTTTTAGGACTGGACTTCATGAGGAAGCATGGAATAAAGATTGATATTCCTAGGTCCACAATAAGCATCAGGGACACAGTAGTGTCAATGAGCGAGGATGTGGTGAGTGATAGTCTTAGAGTGGCTAAGATTAAGGTTAACAAGTCTATGACAGTTCCACCGAATTCTGTAGCATTGGTAACCTGTTCTGTGCAGACTAAGCTTGATACCTTTGTTGTTGAGGGGGTAGGAGTGGACCTCATAGTGCCTATGTCGGTACATACAGGTGAGGGAATGTTGAGGCTCGCTATGCTTAACCCGTCCGATCATTCGGTAAAGGTTAGGAAAGGGCGAGTGGTGGGAAGAGCGGAAGAGGCTAGGCTTGTTTAACCGGTGCCACAGGAGTTTTCTCCTGACCGAATTGTTGAGGGGCTGGAGAATGGTACAGAGGCAGATTTACCAGAACACCTCCATGACCTCATGGAAAGGTCACGAGCAAACCTGACCTTAGGGGAGCAACAGGAGCTTAGTTCTTTGCTGAGTTCCAAGATGTGTTTGCAAGGAGTGAGTTTGATTTAGGAAAGTTCACAGCCGTTGAACACTGCATTGAGACCGGACTTGCGAAACCGGTGAGGCAGAAAATGCGGAGAACTCCGGTAGCGTTCGTGCACGAGGAGGAGAGCCATTTAAAGAAAATGATTGATGCTGGTGTCATTAAGCCCTCTAGTTCAGAGTGGTGCTCGGCACCGGTACTGGTACGTAAGCGAGACGGGGTGTGAAGTGGTGTGTGGATTATAGGAACTTGAACGCGGTGACCGTTAAAGATGTGTACCCATTGCCACTGATAGAAGATTGTATCGGCATGCTTGCGGGGCAAAAGTGGTTTTCCAAGCTAGACGCCAATTCGGCGTATTGGCAAATTAAACTTAAAGAGTCTGATACGAAGAAGACGGCGTTCACCACCAAATATGGGCTCTTTGAATTTGTGCGAATGGCTTTTGGGTTGTGCAATGCACCCGCAACATTTGCCAGGGTGGTTAACCTGGTGTTGCAGGGGTTGACATGGAACAGCGTCCTCGCATTTTTGGACGACATCTTGGCAAAGAATAAAACATTTACCGAGCACATGAAAACTCTTAGAGATGTGTTCATTCGGTTAAGGCAGTATCAACTAAAGTTGAAGCCGAAAAAATGCGAGTTGTTCAAACATGAAGTGGAATTTTTGGGGCGTATCGTTGGGCCAGATGGATTGGGGCTGTCGCCTAATGACACCAGAGTGGTGGTTGACTGGCCTGTTCCTCTGTGTTGCAAGGATCTGGAAAGGTTCCTGGGGTTAGTGAACTATCATAGAATGTTCATTGAAAACTACGCAGGAAGATCTAGATCGTTTTACGAGGTAGTGAAGCAATTCAGGTGGGGTGATGATCAGGAAGCAGCTTTCCTTGATCTGAAGAAAGCATTGGTGGAGGCTCCAGTGTTGGGTTTGCATAATCGAACCGACCCGTTTGTGCTGGACACGGATGCGTCTGACAAGGCCATTGGTGGAGTGTTAACTCAAATCCAGGAGGGCAACCTAAGGGTCATATGTTACGGATCATTTGCTCTCACCAAAGAACAAGTGAGGTACTGTACCACCCGTAAGGAACTGTTGGCTGTGATCCGATTCACACGGCAGTTCCGCCATTACCTCCTTGGTCGGCAGTTCCTGGTATGCACTGACCATAGTAGTCTGACGTGGCTTCTAAACTTTAAGGAGCCACAAGGACAAATAGCCAGATGGATTGAGGAGCTGAGCCACTACGATATGCAAATCGTGCACAGACCTGGCAATAAGCATGGAAACGCAGACGCCCAGTCTCGACTCGGTGTTGATACAGACAATCATTACGAGCATGGTGTGCGTTAAGTGGATCTACCTTGCGGGGGGTGTTCAAAGTGTAAGCGGGCAGAGGAGAAGTGGAGTAAGTTCATCGAGGATGTAGGTAATGTGGTCCCACTGGCACACAAATGTGAATCAAGGGTTCAAGAAGTGACCGTCAGTGCCTCCGCAACCTCCCAGGACACGCCCAAGGTCGGGGAGAAAGACGAGAGTGTGAAGGAGTTGCAGGCGCACGAGGTGGAATTCCAGTTTCTGAGGAAATGGTTATTCCATGGCACCGAGCCGCCTGATGGAGAACTTTTAATTGCCAACGTTGCTTCAAAGTTCTACTGGGTAAATCGACATTGTTTCAAACTGGCCAATGACCTGATTTGGAGGTTGAATCCCAAAAACGACAGTTTTCAATTGTTGGTTCCAAGTGGAATGAGGCAGCAGGTCATGGCTTTAAATCATGACATACCAATGGCAGGGCACCAGGGCGAGTCGAGGACGATAGCGCGCGTGAAAGGGAGGTATTTCTGGCACAGAATGTCTCGTGACATTGTGAAATTTGTGTCCGAGTGTAGTCGATGTACTGTAAGCAAGAAGCCAGTTCGCAAGCCAAGAGGGGAGATGGTATTGTTTCACTCGGGTGTGCCCATGGAGAGGGTACATATAGACTTTTTGGGACCTCTCCCGGTGACACCTAGGGGAAATCGATACGTTATGATGTTTGTTGATCAGTTTACGAAGTTGGTGGAATGTATCCCACTACCTTCCCAGACAGCCGAAGTGACAGCAGAGGCCATGGTTAATCAGGTGTTCTGTCGGCTCGGAATACCCATGGAGTTAATGACTGATCGGGGGTCAAATTTTGAGGGTGAGCTGTTTTCCGAAGTGTGCAAACTGTTGCATATCCACAAGACTCGTACTACCGCGTATCGGCCGAGTACTAATGGTAAAGTGGAAAGATACAACCGTACACTAATGGATGCTGTCCGATGCTATGTCGGTTCTAGGCAGAACACCTGGGATGTTGAGCTCCCACAGATCGCAGCAGCCATGCGGTCTTCGGTGTGTCGGAGTACTGGGTTCATTGCTAATCGCATGATGCTCGGCCGGGAGGTGTATACCCCCGCAGAGTTAGTGTACCCAAGCTCTCCTTCACCAGGGTTGCCTGCTAGCGATCATGTGCTTGAGTTGGAGAAGAGTATGGTGTCAGCTCATGAGACAGCCCGTAAATGCCTGGGTACAGTTCAAGTCCACATGAAAAGGGACCATGATGTGCGATTAAACCAGGTGGCTTATGAGGTTGGAGAGGTGGTTTACGTTCTGAATGTGGCCGGCAAAAAGGGGAAAGCAAAGAAATTGCTACCTCAATGGCTAGGGCCTGGAGTGGTTGTAAAAAAAAACTCTGCTTTCCTGTATCAGGTACGACTTAAAGGAAAGAAGGTTAACGTTAACCATGATCGGATGAAAAAATGCAGGATGAAAGATTTTCCTACATGGATTGTTAAGGAGCATGAAAGTTGCAAAAACGGTGCAGAGGAGTCAAGTGTTCCTATATATTGTGTCTGTAAAGGGGTAGATGACGGGTCTTTCATGATTGCGCGTGACTGGTGAGAGGAATGGTTTCATGGGAGATGCGTCGGGGTGACTGAAGAAGAAGGTGAGGAAATTGACTTGTATAAATGTCCCAAATGCCGTTCTGGTTAAAAGTACTAGTGAACATACAAACTGAGTGAGGAAAGTGTGATTACAAGGCTACAGACCAATGACTCGTTTTCGCTCTGTGCAGAATTGCTGGAGTTGGTTATCGTGTTGATGGCCGGAACATCTTCTCGGAAGTAGAAGAGGCCAATGCAAAGGGGGTGCTGTGGGTGTCCGGAAGAGATTTAATAGTGGATCTGGGGACAATGCGGCCATTGGATCATGGTCGTGTCCAGGCTGCGGTGGAGGGACAGGTTAAGCTTGCTCGCAGAAGGTGTAAGAATACCTTTGTGGCAGCGGTTAGGAAGTTCGGTCACTTGATCCTCAGCGATGAGTTTATCGCGAGGGTTTTGAGTGTGCCGAAGAAGCGGAGGACCCCTGGAGGGTCAATCTCTGATAAGTCGAGGCGGGTGATGGTGGTGCCCGGGACAGCAGGAGTGCCGACTCGGGTACCATGCATGGAAGAGGTTCCGCCCTTGTCGGTCAAGGCCGAGGTCAAAGTGGAGGGAACCTCGGTCGGAGAGGCCATACTCATCTCGGATTCAGAGGTGGAAGTGGAAGGTCCGGCCGAAGTTCCTCCGGAGTCTCGGTACCAGGAGGGTGCTGATACTGTTCGGCTCTCCTCAGGGGCTGAGGACTCCAGTGGAATGATGGGCAGGGAGGAAGGCAATGGGGTGAGCGTGATGTTGGAGTTGGCTCCGATCGGAAAAGACACAGGACTCGATCTCACTGAGATGGAGGTGGATATTCCGGTTGGAGAGGGTCCCGGTTCGTCTTCAGTTGTTGAGGAAACTGGGGGTCAGATATTGGAGTGGAGGGGTACTCCAGCTTGGGCCGGTTCTGACTTGAGAGCAGGCCCAAGTGAGGAGATAAGCCAAGATGGAGGGAGGTCGAGGGCGAGAGAGAGGGAAAAGCCGGGACAAGCCGCATTTGGATGGTGTTAGACTCTCGGGGGTCATGTGCATTATCAAGAACCTGGGTTTCAGGTCTATTGATGAGGCCATGATTTATCTCCATCGGTTACCACTAGCCATTCCGGCCGATTCCTGTCTGTACGAGCGGGACAGAAAGAGGATGGAGAGAATATGTCGGAGGTTCCTCTGGCATGTTCCGGACGAGTTCCATGTCCCACGGGTGAACTCGCGCGCTCTCCTGTTCCATTGGAGAGTGTTAGCCGCCATGGAGGTGAGAAAGGCGGAGGTAGTCCTAGAGTCTGGGAGGGTCCAGTTGGAGGTGAGAAAGGTGGCCGTTTCCCCAGAATCTGGGAGGGTCCAGTTGGAGGTGAGAGGAGTGGCCGTAGTCCCAGAGTCTGGGAGGGTCCAGTTGGAGTGTGATATGGAGGTGTTGGGGAGGGATGTGGTCCAAGAGTGGGAGTGCCCTAGGAATGTAGTACCTTCTGCATTCGATAGTCACTTCCACTTGGACCGAAGTGGTCGAGTGCTCCAGGTTTATTCACTGGAGAGGTTAATAGGGCATGCTGAGGGGCCTGTCCCGGAAGTGCCAGTGCAGGTAAGTGGTGGAGTTGCCGTTTTCTGCGATCCTGCCACTTACCCAGAGGTATACCCTTGTGCACCTGGTTTCGGGTCGGCCGTTGGGCTGCATCCGAAAAAACCTCATGCCAGTGTTGAAGGAGCAGTGAGATTGGTAGAGGAGGAGTTGAGAAAGGAGGGGGTGGTGGCTCTGGGGGAAATAGGTCTAGACTGGACCACACCTGATCAGGAATAGCCCTTGCAGGAGCGCATGTTTGTGGGGCTGCTGGAGCTGGCTTGTCCTAGACGGCCAGTAATTTTGCATCTCCGGGGGCAGGACAGATACTCAAGTGAGGTTAGTGCCCTCGCCCTTCGGTTGATGCGAGAAAACACCAGTCCCACACAGCGGGTGCATCTGCACTGTTTTGGTGGTAATCTTGATCAGGTGCTTGGGTGGTCGACGGCTTTCTCTCGGTGCTACTTCAGCATCGCTGGATCAGTTGCCCAGTTCGACGAGATACAGCGGGCAGCTGTGCGAAGGATCCCTCTGAATCGTCTATTAGTAGAAACTGATTCGCCATACCTGCGGGTACAGCGACAGTGTCATAACACTCCAGCTTATGTTGGAGAAGTTGCCCGGAAAGTTGCACAGATCCGACAGACGACCCTTGATGAAATTCTCCAGGCCTCGCTGGAGAATGGAAGGTTGCTCTATAACCTGTAAGGGTCGTCCGGCGGATAAATGCTAAGTGTTATGTGTTGTTATGTGTTGTTACTGTGAATAAATGTCCAATGTTTAGTGTTGTGATGATGTTGATGAGCGGATTGGTGGAAGGTGGAAGTGGTCCAAGAGTGGGAGTGGTTTCGGAATGCAGCGCCATCTGCATTTGGTTGTCATTCCCACTGGAGCCAAGTTTAAGTAGCCGGTATTGCGGGTCCAGTGGACTCGTACACCGAGAAAAAGGCGGGGGAAGTGGTGAATGGATTGGTGTGGTTTTGACCAGATTTCTGGTGGGTCATGTGGGGGAAGGGCTATGAGCTGTGTGGTGTAATATATGGTGTAACCCGGGGACGGGCAGCTCAGTGGGTGGGAATAAATAATTTTAATATTCTCCTGATGACTTAAACGCCTTAGATTTGGTTATGTATTAAAAAAGTATAAGGTTAAACCTTAGACGGGGATAGGAAAGCTAAATTGGGCTAGGGAGGGGGGCTTGTTAGAACGGGGAGGAGTGTGGTGGAGACCGGTTCGACTTGGCGTTCGGACCCCAAATGCGGTGACTTCTGGGAAATGGTCTTCAGTTCCGGTTCTGCTATTCTTAGACGATTCTGTTGTACTACGTTCTCCTTGGAAATCCAAGATATCCTGGGTGATCCTCAGTTCAAGTGATTCAAGCCAGCGACAAAGCGTAAGTACAGCTAATTATTTATTGTCTAGTTTACAATACTTTCGCGGAAAATTGTCCGCCATCTTGTTTTTGCACATGTCGTCAGTCATTATTGACGATTGCATTGTACATATGTTCTTTTATTCTATAAATTGTGTGAATTAACATTTTAGTTCATTATTCTGGAATAGTTGCATGGTTTCAGAATATTTTCTGGACTAAACTTATTATTAAACAGTGAAAGTACGTGTACTTTCATGCATTTGTAAAACCCTTCTTTAGTTTATCTGAAAGTTTGAAGATTTATTCTTTTGAGATGTATTTTCATTAGAATTCTTGATATTTCACTGGGAGTTTTTAAATTTCCCGGATTTAACAACCATCTATAAATAGCTCGGGATACCCCATTTTTCATTGGTTGTTGCCATGAGCTAATCGGAAACGCAAATCGTTCCATTGTCTACTTTCCGGTGATTGGAATTCAAGCAATTGCATCTATTGTTCACTGATATTTAGTGTAACTAATAATTGTAATTAGTTGCGCTAGTTGATATTAGAGTGCAATAGCAATTGCAGTTTATTTCAACCTGTATTGTTACTTTAATTTATTTATTTTTTTTATTTTTTTTCAAAATAAATAAATACTTAGGAAATAGTGTCATTTTCATTTCATTGTAAGAATATTACAATTATTGTCAACTTGCTTTATAGACCGTTCCATAATCGATAAATTGACCGCCGCCATATTGTCAGTCACGTGACTGTCCGCCATTACACTGCTGCTAACTGGTGCGAGACTGCGATTCCAAAAGCCAAAAACGTAGAGAATACCCGCTTAACCGTTGTCGGATAAATAAATTACTTAATGAATTAATGTGAGGCGATTATCACATTTTTGTTTTTTAAATGATTGTTTGAAGTTGAGATTGATTGTTACAAATAAAATGTTTAAAATGCTTTCGTGTATTTGTTTTTTTATATCTGTAATCAAGTGGTAATCATCGGCGAAAATTTGCCGGTTCAGTCGCTCATACTATGTCTTTGATTAGACTTGTTTCTTTTAACGTTTCACAAACAATTCACGCATGTATTGTTGTGTTGATTTTAATAGCCGCAACATCAAGCAATTTATATTTTAATTAATACTTATTAAAGATTCTCGCGCAATTAATTACCGCTAATTGTTTGTAATTGGTCTCGTGTGGTAAAAATCTACATTCCAAAATCATAACATATTATATTAAGTATGATATTTTTGATACGCCTTCCTTTATTTTTCTTGTTCTAACTGATATCAAAGATAAAAAATTGTGGTTTGGATTTATATTTAATTACGGAATTTTGTCACGTTAAAAAACGAGCTTTTTATTATGAGAGAGTGATATTGATCTTGACAATCTTTTATGTGATTATTCGGAAGATGAAGAGAATGTGATCTATGTGATATATCTATATTTGCATCTGTGAATCATTTAACAACTATAAAGCTAAAAAATACTAAAAAATGTATTTTATAGGTCTTTGAAGTAACGCAAAACATATGGATAACGACACCAAATGTTTAGTCAATTAATCCACACAAAAAAACTCCGAAAAAAACACCTAAATAATATTTCAAAAATATATTATTAAGCGCCAAACGAATTTATTAATACATTTATTTGCAACTTTAAAAACGCGGCATAAGCATCAAATAAAAGATTATCTGAAGACTGAAAGGCCGACAATTTGACACAACAAAGAGCTCTATGCATAAGCCGTAATATTTTTTGCAGAAAAGCTTCAATAAATTACAATAGTAATACATCTAATTATAAAAATATAATTATGAATGGCATGAGTAAGTAAGTGTGATAAACACGTGAGTAATAGAAAGTATAAGGGTGCATTGAAAATAAACGTACTACAAAGCCCTATTAAAAGCGAAGTGCATGACAGTATTAACATGTAATTTTAATTTGATGGGTTTTGTACAGAGAATGACGCTATTGAGGAATAATACAAACAACTGAAAAACACAACTTTACATGATGCAATTTGAACTGTGTATTCATTTACATTGAAAACTCGTTACTAGTGAGTATGAGTGGCAAATATCTAACATTTTAACACACATATATCTATATGAATATTTTTTTAAAACAATATTTACCCCCGTTCGTGTCAAATGTAATTTCTTGTTTAATGATGTCGTTCGTGCATTGCCGTAACATTAAATCTTCATACGAAATGACGTAGTTTTAATTAACCGATACCCGCTAAATACGTTAAATGTTATGTTTTTAGGTAAATCTATAATTATCAAATACTTTTTTTCATAAATTAAACCAGGGATTAAACGGGCTAGTATCTTTACGGTGTACAATTTCTGATATTCTATATTGGACATAACTTTTAATTTGTACAATATGTAACCTATCTAATGAACGCAACTGTTAAGTATGTCGGAGGTAAAATATTAAACCAAATGACTGCTTAATACTACCAGAAAGAGAAGACATGGTGGCATCATCAATTGTGTTTATTGACCAGACTGTCATCTGCCACCCAGTGTGGTTTATGACACCCAGGGATGACGCCATGTTGTTAGTTAAGTCTGGATAATATCTGATCAAAACGAGATAATCGGAGTATGCAGAACAATAGGGCAATTCAACACTGGAATGCAAAGGATTACGCGATTTTAAGATTGATGCATATAATAAAATGATAAATATTGCATTTAGTTTAATTAAATGTTTTTTTTAATGTGTTAACGTGTTTATTTTCCTCGACAAATACCTAAAAAATGCACGTTTTTCAAACATTTTTCTGTTATAACACTAACTTAACATCTCCTCTAGCAGAAAAAACTTTATTTCATACAATTTGCATGACAAACAAACAAGTTTTACAAAAAGAAAGAAATTCACCCGTTGAATAATCGGTGCTCTCTTATATATGTTACCGGTTGTTTGGCAGTAGTGTAATGGCGGACGCGGAGAGTAATCAGGGGAGATAATTGGGTAATTACTAAATTATGGAACGGTCGATTGCTTCACACATATTAGTATCATTACTGGTGTATGCATAGTTGAAACAGTAAATTTTCTGAGCGACTGGATATATTACAAGAATATTTTAGTTTACCGTAAAGCTTTTCTACTTCCTAAAGAGCGCACCTGTAGCAATACCGTATTTACTCTAAAGCAATTAATAAATAATTAAGTATAGTAAATCAAATACACTGAAAGTATTTCAGTTTATTTTCAAGCCAGTGCTATCAGTGTGATTAAAAACTTTGCCATGAATTGTTTTTGGAGAATAATAATTTAATGTCTTTATTTCTACATTGGTTGTGTTCTAACCTAGCCAGTGCACAAGTTCTTGCACCCGGAGGTATCTGGCCTTGAGGGTACAAAGGAGACGTGTATTGCGGTCAAGCAGTCGCAGTGAGCAGAGGGACTATCGGTTCTCCGGCATCGCTGGGGATCGCGAAGTCGCAGTGAGCAGAGAGACTATCGGTTCTCCGGCAACGTTGAGGATTGCGCATAACCTGCATCATACTTTACCGGCAGTGTCTGGTTGAGTTGAGGTTATAGGTATAAACCCAATCCATTTCCTGTAATAATTGCCTATTATCCTGGAGTCATTAAAATAATTGCATACCATTAAATGGATATTCATACTAGGTCTCTATCAATACTGAGAGTTATCTACGGCTATAATACCCGGCATTAAATACTGGGTGTTATATTTTCTATACATAAATTTTTGGTGTTTATGGCCATTTGCTTTATAACATTTATGTCTATTTGATTCCATTTTTGTGTGTTCATTTTTATTAGGTTGAGAAATAGATTTAGTATTGTGCGTGATTTAAACCTATTCCTTTCAACAATTTAATATTATTACACTTAAGTCATTTAGATAACCACACGCTATTGAACAATATTTATACTTGACCCTATTAATTATCACAATCCCTTAAGAACAAATACCCGGTACCAAATACTGGGTGTTACATTTTCTAGTATATGTTGTTTGAATGGTGATGGCCATTAATTTGTTTTATTACACTTGTGCTCATTTGCTCCCATTTTTGATTGGGTGGAGAAAGAGTATTTATTGATTGTATGGTTGGGTGTGAGTGTGATAAATTTAGAAATTAAAAGTATTTGTGCGTCAGGAATATTTAATAATTGACCAGTTTTGCATATCTATTTAAATTGCAAATGTGTGTGTGTGGTGTACTTCATTTGAAATACTTGACTAAACTTGGACAGTAAATTGACATTGACGGACCATGGCTGAGAGAACTATTGATTTAGGTTCAGATTATTTTGAGGAAATGAAACAATTGCAACAAAATGTACAAAAACAAACACCATTTCCTCATCAGTACCCGTCAGCGCAACCAACTCAAGTACAGACACGACCAATTTCACAATCACAACAACCATTTCCTTACCAGTACCCATCTGTGCAACCAACTGGTCCGTACCCACAAATCCAACAGCCATACCCTGGACAACCATTGCAGTTCCCACCATGGCAGGAAGGACCGCCACAAAATGGGTCCCTATACAGTTGGAACCCTTATCCGCAGTGGTAACCGGCCCAAGGACAGTTACAGCCTTTCACTAATATGGAGGGGCACCAAGGGATCGGAATACAAGCTGGTGTAACAAACCATGGATTCGCACCGGCAGGTACAGATGTTTAACCGGCAGGCTCAAATGTACAAACCAATGTTCAACCGTCAGGCACAAGTGTACAACTTAATGTTTTACCTGCAGGTACAAATGTACAACCCAATGTTCAACCGGCAATTAAGGGCGTCATCGTTCCCGAACGAAAGAATAATGCTGGTCGAACCCACCGACATGATGACAGTCGACAAAGGTTGACCCAACAACCAAAGACACTTGTGTATAGTGGAAAGGGTAGTTGGAAGTCGTTTAAAAGCAAGTTTAACCGCTATGTGGTGGTGAATGATTGGAGTGAAAGGGGGAAGAAGGATTATTTGTGCTTGTGTCTCACTGACACGGCGAGGGATTACCATACACCTATTACCGATAAGACACCAAATATTACCTACAACGCAATCATGGAGAAATTGGAGAGGCGTTTTGGTTGCCAGGAACTCCCCGACACAGCTGAGATTAAAGAGGGTGACCTCCCACTCGCAGAGAGCACGCCGAGAACAAAAGCAGTCCCTGAAGACAGTAACAAGTTCAGTAGTTTTTATTCGTCCGGCTATGTTACGGCTAAACAGTCTTTAGAAGGCAGCCCGGCCAGTGTACTTGTGAAGCAGCATATTGATATACCTGTTTGTTCACCCAACAATCAGACAGGGGAAGGTGATGTCGCGTCTCGGGCCTCTGGTTCCCGCACTTCATCCATCAGCTCTGCGACAAACAAGGGCTCATTCTGCGCCAACATTAGCTTCAGTCACATGCAGAGCAGCCTCTCATCTGATCTACAGTCAGAGATTGATGAGATTGGGATGGACCTGAACAACGTCTCTAAGAGGAACCTGATGGCCGTATACAAAAAGTGGTACAAGAACGAGATAAGTTAAAGTCGACGATGATTCAGTGTCAAGACCACGCTTCCCGACGTATGTCTGAGATGAAAAAACAGATAGCCATGGAACAGCATGCAAAGACAGACCTGGTGGTGAAAGTCAACCAGGAAATAGAGGACAAAGTAGAGATTATAAAACTCCTGAAAGAGAGCAAAGAACAGCAAGCGGCTATGCTCACCGATAAAGCATGCATTGAGCGAGAATTGAGGGAACTGCAAGCCCAGTTTCAAAAACTGCAGAGTTCCATCGAGAGTAAATTACAGCAGCAGGTACGAAAGGCACGGGAGATGATAGAACAGTTAAAGAAAGACAGACAGATAGCTATTGCAGAGATGAAGCAGCAAGTGCATGAGGAGATGGAGAGAAAAGATGAAAAAATCTTAAGGTCAAGGTCAGAGGCACAATCACTTGGTCACGAAAACATGCAGCTGAAGAAATGCATTGAACGGTTGAAGAAAGCTTCAACAAATCAGTTGGAGAAAGCCCGAGTAAATCAGTTGGCGAAAGCTCGTGCAATCTTCAAGAGTTTGAAAGCAGAGAAGTCAGAGGCCATTGCTAAGAGGAAGTCGAGACTGACGGAGAACAAAATGAAAGTGGAGAAAGAGAACCTGCAGAAGCAGGGCAATGACTTCCAGAATAGGGAACGAGAAAATAACCAACTGCAAACGAGACTGGCACAAAGTGAGGAAAAATTCAGAAAGATGAATGAACAACACAACCACACTATTCTGGATAGAAGTGAGTTGGATATGTTGGTCCATCAGATGCAGGTTGAGGCCGATAGACAGACGGAGGAATACGAGAGACCGGTAGGTGAAGCTGGTCACATGTCAGACGCTAGTCTTGCCCAGTTGGCTGCGTATTATGAGAAAGATGAAGCTGAGATGCAGACTCAGCCTCAGACCAGTGCGCAGGAGAAGGCTGAAGAACATGTAGCAGATCATCAGGAGGTAGTCAGTGGATACAAGGCTCAGATAAAGGCTGCTAGTGGAGACCAAGCGAGGGTCAGTGAGTCAGCCAGTCCGGCCACTGAGTTACAGAAGGCTCCGGTAGGGGGGCAAGTGCAGCTGGACAAACTCATCATCACACTGAACACTCCCAGAGCAGACCTCTTTCTCAAAGAGCAAGAGCTGGAGCAAAGTAGCATGGAGTTCAGGACAAAGATGGTTAATCATAGGGCAGGTGCAAAGAATGGCAATCATGATGTTTTGGCCAGGGAAACCATCGTGGGTGAGTGTAACAAGTATCACCTGGATCTTGATTTGGAGGACGTAGATGATGTGATCCTCTTAACAAAAACATGGAATAAAGGACATGGCAAGACTAGGGAAATATGGGATCCGGGTATAGTCAATACGAAGGAGGTTATAAACAAGGTGGGTGATCCGGTCTATATGCTGGATATTTCACACTAGAAGGCGAAATAATACAAACTATCCATGGGTGATCCGGTCAATATGCTGGATACTTCACACTAGAAAGCGAAATAATACCAACTATTCATGGGTGATCCGGTCAATATGCTGGATATCGCACACTAGAAAGTGAAATAATACAAACTATTGGTTAAATAGAACGGACCGGGGATGGTGACACGGCTAATAATTATCTTCTTATCTATACATGCATACTTACAGAATTCACACTTTAGCCGTCTTTCATGCTCTGCATTGTGAAATGATCGCAATCAGTCAACAATGTGACGGATATCAAAAACATTAAATACATGTCACTTAAATGTCACACACATAGAACAAGAAACGGAAAAAAGCTGTGTTGTATCTTAATATTATTTTATTTAGTTATTTTCTTGCATAAGAATGTGGTCAAAACAAGGAAGCGTGATCGTTTGAAAATCTGTCAGGTAACTTATCTCCCAAGTCAGGAAATTGACCGACCGACTGGACACTTAGCTGTTGACAGTGATGTAACCTATTGTGTGTGTAGACAGCCAGATGACAGTTTTATGATCGAGTGCGATCGGTGTGATGAGTGGTTTCACGGGAGATGTGTGAATGTGAGTGAGGAAGAAGGTGTGAGAATAAAGAAGTATAAGTGTCCGAATTGTTGTAAGACGTAACTCGCTCATGTGCTTGAAAATTTAGTTTTAGTGGTTATTGGTTTTAGAATGTCTGAATCTGGCTCTGTTGCTGGAGAATATAAAAAGTGTGTCAATTAGCTAGTAGATAATTCTGTTAGACAGTACATTTAAGTTTATGATATGCACTTGTAAAATAACCTGTTTTAAAATACCATGTATTCTTCCTTTAGTTGATTTGTGTGAAGTATTGTCTTAACTATGACTACTGTATCAAGATCATAATGTTTAATCTGTTGATAAAAGGAATATTTGGAGTAAATGCTTTTATATATTTCGAAATAACTTGTTAATATTTAATGTGATTAGGAGAACTCTTAAGAATTATTATCAGTTACAGAAATTATAATTGGCTTTCTACAACAAATTGTTTATTATTAATCTTCATTATACTTTGTACAACTTTGGCACATGCTGAATTATATAGCAATTGTTCATACTTTGTGTACACCTTTTAACCATTTCAGTAATAATGGATTTCTTATAGATTACCCAGTCTTGAAATTACTTCACATATTTTCAAGGAAGTACTGGTGCCATTTGACTTGATAAAATATTAATGTTGATGTTTAGTGGATTATATATGCTCTCCATTATTGCACAATGTAACATGAAACGTGGTTTTAATTATAATATACATGTAATGTAAAATCTGTAGTTGAAGCAGTATGTTAAGAATTCAGAGTTTTATAGCCTTTAATGCTCCTTGATCTATTATGGAATATTATAACAAAGCCATTGTTACATTAGAAACTGATCTGACTACTGAATATGCACTAATTAATTTCAGTTAAAACATGCTTTTTTCATTGCTTGATTGATTTCTAATAAGCCACATGCAAGTTACATGCACGTGTGTTTTAATTGCTGATGTTTGCTAAGATATTCTGATTAGTTTCTTATTATGCTGTGGTGTGTTTTCTCATTTAAATGGGTACTGGGTACTCCAGAAATTCATCTTGGGCAATACAATTAGGATGCAAATTTGCCCAATTCAAGAATAAAAATGTCTAACTCGACACAATAAAATAGTTGATGTATTGAATTTTACAGTTTTGATCATGTTTCAGGGCAATTTTGTAAAACATACTTCAAAACCACATATGGTTCTTAAGGCACTTTGGTTCCATGTTTAACTAGTACCAGTACTATTCTGAAAGGCTGAGAAAAGACACTAATTCTTTTGGAAATGTACACCGATACATGTCTGTCTGTAAATTGCATAAACACGAGATTATTGATGTACAACTTCATTCGGGACACGGGCTGAGTGTTGTTTAAATATTATTTGATTAAGAACAATATGAATCTGGCAATAAGATCTTAAATAAGGATTATCACAGAGAAGACACTAGTGATGTTCGTACGTTTTACACTCCGGATTTATTTGGAGGCTACATAATTTCTATATAACGACTTAACGTACATTTATATATGTTCAGGATTATTACTCCGGTGAAAGGCTGGAGGTATCAATCCCACCATTTGTCTGTTTAAGCCTGCATTTGTCTTGCTGCAGGTGTTAGAAATCAAGATTCTTAAAACTACCCTGTGCGGCTGCTGAGAATGTCATCTTCCTCCAAACTTGAGGTTTAATGCAAGCTGAAAATGACCGGAGACCGCTGGTTACGACATGACTTTTCAACAGGGTTTATCCGACATAATTGTGTTCATGTTCTCAAGTTACATCCGAAGCAATTGGAGGACAAAAATTCCTTCATACGTTGTTATCCCTATTTGTACTCACAATATGGGTTCAAAACCAAAGATGAAGGGAAGAGGAGGAGAAATAGCATGGGGTCATTAGGAAGAATGGCGTTCGGCGAAAGCTGGAAGTTGAGAAGGCTCCTATAGGTAGTCATGTACAATGGCCAGCTGGACGACTGAGTACTTTCTCGGGTCTTCTGTTTGGATTTCCTGCCTTACCAGAAGCTATGGCATCTTGGGTCTCGCCAACTGTTTCGGTGGAGAGCACTTCAGCGGATGAAGTGGAGCAGTGTAAAGATGTTCGGCCAATTAAGGCTGAAGTCATTCCTGTTTCCAGCGACTCGGAAACGGAGGAAAAGGCTCCGGGGAAGGGGGGCTCCGACCTTGATTGGAGTTTCTAATACTGGAGTTATAAGGGTCCCTAGGCTGGGAGCCTAGCATCATCAAGTGTTCGTCAATAGCTCTCACGTGGATATGACAAGGGCACATGAGAGGGAACTTATAGAGCGAATCGCCAGACTAAAGACGAACCAGTACAAGGGCTGTGGGATCATTCGCCGGCAAGTGTTAAAATTGAAGATTTACTGAACTGCAAAAGGACCCTATGTCTCTTCCCTGTTGGATAAAATGGGGGGGGAGTGTGGTAAATTAACTGGTGTGTAACCGGAACAGTACGGCGGAGGCTAATTGATTGACCGGAAACCAATGCAGATAATCGACAGTCATACTGTAGCTTTACATCTGGACGGACGTCTACTTTTGTATCTGTGTTCATCTTGTGTATTTGTGTCTCCAAACCTGTCCTGAGGGATCTTGGAACAAGAGACATCTTTATTTTAGGTTAGTACTACCAGTATTTACTTCATTACACTTACTAACCTTAATTCATATAATATTGATTTTAAATGGGGGGAAATTTAACACTTTTTAGTAGATCCAGCAATAATTGTTAATAAGTACATGTTACACTTACTAACCTTAATTCATTGTATGACGTATTTCAAATTTATTTTTAATACTGCTTTAATAAATGATATTTTAGAATAAATGGTAGATATTTATATAACATGTATATGCTTTGCTGTACTGATATAAAGTCATTGTAATTGTATTTATGGTCCGTATATATACCATATTATTATTCAAGAAATATAATATATATATAATAATCGATAATTATACCAGTAAACGTAGTACCATATTACTTCCATTCTGACTTTACCAAGAGTGAAAGAAGAGTTATTATTCACATCATATAACCTGTAAGTTAGCAACTATTGGTATATTTATTTACAGCTTATGGAGAAAGATATGATCCAGAATATTGCAGAAGGAGAATTCGCAATTGTGTTTGCTCATCCTGAAGCACTTCTTAACACAGTCAGTGGAAAAGACTTGCTGAGCAAAAGACAATTCATTGATCATGTAAAAGGGGTAGTGATAGATGAATGTCACATTGTAAAATAATGGTAAGTAACTAAGTAAGATTCAAGATTTTATTAACAGCATTTTTAGAAGGCCAATTTCCCATGTGGACAGATTTTAATACATGCAATTTGATAATAACATTAACAGACATATATACATTATTTTAACAAGCACTTGAAATTATGATTAACCAAGGTAACAAAACGTTTAAAATAATATAAACATAAGTAGTACAAGCAGTGTGCGAAATTCAAATTTTAAAGTAATATCCCAAATTCTTTTACACATGTATAGAAAAGTTAAATTTCTTACTGGCCCGACTATATACATTTTTAAATTCCCACTACCTCGAAAGGATTTTCACTAGCCAAAACCCTTCAAGCTAGTGCGAATTTCGCACACTGAGTACATGTATCAATAAATAATTTACATCAGGAAATACATATTGACTGTAATTATATTTAAGAGGAGTACTCATACTTATCAGAACATAAATTAATGCATTAATTTTTACATACATTTACTCTTTAAACTAAATCTTATGAGGCGTAAACAAGAACTCACACAAAAATACTGTTTATACAGGATTTCACATGTATTCACATACAAAATCAAAAACAGCAGTAAGTGAGTAGGGAAAATGGGCCCCATAGAACAGTCAAGACATATATCCTCTTAATTTCATATGCAATTTATTAGCCTTTGTAGTTCAATGTAAGAACACTTTCACTGCTCTGTGGGAAGAAATCTGGGTTCAACTCCCAGCAAAGGCCATAATTTACACATGTGTTATTTGGAGGATAAAATTCTTTTGCAGGGCATTTGTTTAACATAAGTATATTTTGATCATTAATGTATTGATCAAATCAATACATTTCTTCAAAGAATGATTCTTATTGGTATTTTTTTCCCTTTCATTATTTATGCACAAAGACAATTTCAATAGCTAAATATTAACCGTTGTGATGTAGGTATACATGTTTAATTATATATGTACACCATTTTATATGGATTCAGTCAACTTCATGTAAAATGTTTTGTGCTTGAGCTGTGAGTGCTTGTACAAGTTAATGATCACAGAAGAAGTAGACTACCAAAAATTCTAGATTGCCATTAAAAATGGAAACTTCACTGACGCATTTAGGTTTATTTAAGTCTTTGCCTTATCATCACTTAATACATGTATATAAAATGATGTTCATCATATTTTCTCTTTATAATCTTCAAAGCACCCTACTGATATTAATGGTTCTAAAAATGTAAAAGAGAACTCCTGTATAGTTATAATATTGCGACTTTTGTTGTTAAAATCTTCTTTCATTATTAGGGGAGAGGAATTCAGGACAGCCTTTCAAAAGCTGAAGACTCTTCCTGCGGTGTTTAATGATGTCCCATTTATGGCATTAAGTGGGACATTACCAACCAGTCTGATGAAGGAGCTGCCAAACATATTGGGTCTCAACAACCCTGTGACAGTCCAAGAAAGCCCTGACCGTACGAATATATTTCTGAAAAAACTTCACAAGTCGAAAATTGGTGACACTAATGAAATTTATGAATCAATTTTCAAAACAGAATGTGATGACCTTAAGAAAGACCCCTACAATTATCCTGTTACAATGCTTTTCATGCCTGTGTGCTATATAAGCCAGGCAGCAGCATATCTTAAGCATTTGTTTGGAGATGGTGATATTAAAACGTCTTGCTATGCAGTGTTGTTTTCCAGACAAGACAAAGTTGTTCTTAAAACAACAGTAGAGGAGCTACAAATGGAATATCCCCGAATAAGACTGATTTTAACATCATCAGTTGCTGGCATGGGGTTTGATCCCCCAAGTGTGATGAGGATCATTCATGCAAGACCACCTCGTACCTTGTCCCAGTACCTCCAGGAGATAGGGAGAGCAGGTCGAAGGGGACAAAACAGTTCTGCAATTCTTCATTACAACAAAAGAGACATTGCCAAAAATATTCCTGGAATTCAAGAAGACATAGTGCAGTATTGCAATAATGAGGAAACATGCCTAAGGGAATTGTTGTTAAAACCATTTGGATTATCAAAATCTCCAGGAATTGCAAATGAAAATTGTTGCTCATTTTGCCTGAATGAAGACATTTCAAAATTAGACAAAGCTGGAGCATTTGATAACAATGTTTGAATTGTAATAACAATTTCATTTTTTATGTGCCCGATACAACAGGTTGGTGTTTGGTTTGAAATTTGACAGGTCATTTCAGAGTTAATAATGTGTGCTATATTTTTTAAATCCATTTTTAAACCATCAAATACACACACAAGACAAATCAAACCATAGACAACTTGCCTCAAAAAATGTTTATTTCTGTACATTTTTATCAGTATTGTTATTGCAATCCACTTTTTTTTTATTCTGAAAAACATTACACCCCATTCTATTAATGCAGCTTGTATTGTATCACTAATCTGTATTGCTGTTCAATTATGTCTGTTTACATCTCAAAGTGGAGAAACAATCTACTGATCTCAAAATTGTGAATTCTACATTAACACATTTTAAAATGAACATCTGACATAAATCTAAATTGTATTTAAGTATGTCAAACTTGAAAAGCATGTCACATCATCTACTGAATTGCATGAAAAATGACATGTTTAATACATTTTTACTTTTTTTTTCCATTTTTGTGCTGCATAGGTCATTGGGTTTATAACGTTCCATTTTATTTATATTTTCTCTCTGATAGGCGTTTCTTGTTTGATTTAATTATTTTTAATTTGTTTAGCAATCACATAAACAACCAAGCTATGTAATATGGAATTTTTACACCCATTATTGCTGCTTCTTCCTGTATTTGCGCGATGATTATCTGAGATATTAACTCTATGATTCTACATTCTCAAATCTTTTCTATAAAGAAGGAATGTAGTTGACAATTGTTAATAGTTTTATTTGATCGTTCGTCAAAAAGTTGTAATTCTGTTACTCTTGTATCTTCAATACAATTGAGTAATTAAATAGTAATTAAATTGAATGCGTTTTAATTCCCTTTTATTATTGTTTAATTTGAGTTACAATGCTATGACGTTAAATTTTATTTACACTTGAATGTATTATGAATATTGCTGGGCCAAGTGTGAGGTTGAGCGCTCTATAACCAGGTTTAAACCCCCAATGCTTTGCATTGACCGTTCCAAGGCGGTGACCCCAGCTTTATTCATATTTTGTGTTTATGTTGGTTTGTATTGTGCTGTATTGTGCTGTTTTGTACTGTTTGGGCAATCGGTCACTTGCCTTAAATAAAGGACCAACTAATTGTTTTTAATGAAAATTCAATACTGCTCCAGCAGCTGAAGTTTCACTTCTTTATATTGTGTAGGTGACAATCACATACATCAACTATTTAAATATTAGGACAACCTCTTTGGTAAAAATGTTTTTACTATATTTTCCAAATTGATACCATCAAACCCATGTTGTCTTCTGAATGTAAAAAAACTGTAAATTACATTTTGTAACATTTTCAGGTGGAGCAAAAAACTGTTTAATTATAATAATAAATTTTTTCTGTATATCAATTTCTGATAAGTATTGTAAACAAAACATCCAAATTGAGATGTATTTTGGCAAACAATTAATAATTAAGACAGAAACATTTACCATAATTTTAACGGTGAGATATTTTGAATGCAAAAAAGTTAAATATGTGCTCTTTATGTATTTTGGAAAATATGTACTCCTGAACAATTTACAAAATGCCAGTTACACATGTTATAACATTCGGTAGACAACATATTTTATGTCTTGTTTTGCACTGGAAAATAATCCAGAGCTGACCTAAAACAAATACTGAATTTAAAAAAATCACATGACAAACCTGTTGGTAAATGTATATAAACTGTAAGTCTTTAGTGTACAGACAGTACATATTTGTGTTCTACATAAACATGTGTTCTTGCAATGAGTAGTTGATTAAAAGCACAGGTGATGTGAATGTACCATGATATTAAATTACATGTTATTGGTATGGTATTTTGTTATGCATATTTGTTCTTGCTAGGCAAACATTAATGTAGTTCAGTTAGAATTATACATGTAGTCCCAATAAACAAAATACTCCGCACATTTAAACGTAAAAAGTATTTCTTCTGAAAACTGTCGTTTATAAAGAAACACTTTGTTTAATGTCTATATTCAGAATATCTTGATTCAAATGGAATGCAAACTGAACGTTGCATAAAGTACTGTCAAAACTTGAGCACAACAACCAGCTATCCCAATGCAGAATATATGTCATATAAATGTTATGAAAATGATGGTTTTTTTTCAATTTTTATGCATTTTTTGCTTGCATTGTGGTTAATAAGATGTCCATAACAAACAATTTCAAAACTCTTAGTTTCAAATCAACTAATATACAGGACTGAGGTTTAAAATTGTAGGGCACACTTATTACGTCACTCCATGTAACACACCCTAGCAGTCCTCCTCAGACGATTCATGGTCAAAATTGATAGTATTTCCATAATACAGCCTGTCTACTACTTGCTTGATCCTGTACTTAAGATCAACAGAGTTAATTTTTCTGACTGATGAACATAGGACATTTGGTATGCCTTGACACACTCTTCCTATTGTTTTAGAAAACGGTCGCAAGTCCCTCAAAGAATTGGCAATCACTTCCTTATCTTTTATTCTGGCTGGCGTTTGATGCCTACTAGAAACTTTCCTTACTGATGTGGAAATCTCTATTTTCTCGACAATGTCGGACACAGTGTCTGCGGCTCTGCAACTTCTTTGAATTGCTTTTTCCGCCTTATTTGCACCCAAAGCCCTGATTAAATCCTTTTGGTTTCTTACAGAGTTTTCTTGTACAAGATCACTTTCAATATTTCCTGCAGCTCCACCTCTCAGTATACACAGTATCATCTGTGTCATTGGACACCACACCATCAGTCTCATGTACATAGTCTAGATAGCCAAAGTGGTCAAGGAACTGTCGCAATGAATTTAACAGTGATTCATAGTTTTCGGATTTTGACTTCACCAGCTGAATAACATTTCGGGTGCAACTGGAATCAGGGCTCTCCATGCCAAAGAACTCCATCAGCTGCACCTTCACCATCTGTTTACCTGCCAGCGACAGGAAATCGTGATGCGCTTTAAAGGCGCCATTAACCTTTCCATTTACATCGCTCCTTTGCAACTTGCCCTTGTAATGGTATAGGGTTCCAGTTTGTCTCAGAGTTTTGGAACTGAACAGCTCTTTAAAGCATTTCTAAAAAAACATGACAATGTAATATATTTTATACTTGTATTACTATTCGAAAATTGTATGAAAGTTTCTGTTATAAACTAGCAGTTTAAAAACAAACTATCCTCCACAAAGAGTATGGCCCACTTGTGTAAGTGTTGGATATCTTAGACATTAGTAAAATCCATAAATTTGATAAAAGTTTTTTTTATTTTGGACTTGTGAATAAAAACAATCAAACAATAAAATTAAGAAAAAAAGGGTGCACAACTTTGGCAATATTTAAAGAGTTTACTTCCCTTATGAAATGTGTTCTTGTATTTTCAAACATGCACACCAACTATTTCAGAAAGGTTTATTAATTTAAAATATAACATAAACAAATGGCTATGATAGCTCTATATCACTCACCCAACAGGTGAGTACAGGCTAAAAAATCAACAGTGTTTTTTTTAGAATATGTTTCAGTTTTCACTTAAAGATGCCTTAGCAATCACAGTTATGCATGGAATGCAACTCTTAAAACAATTTTGAAAGATCTTTATTTGAGGAAGTTGACTCAATCAACATTCCTTCGAAGGTAAAGCACTGTTTGGCTAGCAGTTTAGGCGCTAATGTTGACATGAAAATGTAGACGCATGGTGATCAATGACCTACAAAACTTGGTCAAAAGCTCACCATGAGCACTTTGTACTCTGGTAAGCTAAACAATTTTACAGGAACAAGGTCGATAAGTACCTCCAAGAAGTCCTGCTTGATGTGCCAGAGCTCTATTTTGAAAGGGTGGAGATCTTCAAACCACTTTTCTGGTTAGGTAGCTAAGGAACGAAGGTGTTTCGCTTCCTCTAGACGCTCACGAGTTAATTGATCACCACCAACAGGGACTTTATAGGACCGAAGAAGGTCAGTGGATCCTGTTTAAAGGAAAGTTTGTGATGCTTGACCCTGAAGTTAATTTTTCTCTACATGCAAATAATTTTTTATTTATCATTAAAATGTTAATTGAAATTTAGTTTGTAGCATTTCAACTGCTACTTACTGATGTAAACCTGATTAACGCACACAAATGAATATAATAAATTATAAAATAATGTGCTGAATATATTAATTTGCTGTCATTTACTAGTATACTGACGTTGGCAGTAAATAAGATTCTATCAAAGTGGGTACATTGTATAATACCTGTATCCTAACTGTCTGTAAAACCCTCAGTAACTGGAAGGTCAAACAGACACAATAACAAACTTGAACAATAACATCAAACTGTAAGATTTATGTGCACAGATGTATTTGATGTGGCAAGATCTATCATTGTACATAACTTTGATTTATGGGAATGCTATATGCATCAGTTGCATGAAATTTATACATTTAAAATAAATTGCCTTTCACTTCACTATATACTGCAGATGACTTAAAAAAACAACTTGGCTCAAGCAAGGCAAAAGAAGGTTACATCATGCCACAAAAACACAACTACTTGCATTATAGTAATAACAACAAGAAAATAATAACAAATAGCAACATGCATGCTGAGAACAAACAATATATTGAATAAATAGAAAAAACGAAAGTCAAAAATAATCTAAATAAATTTATTTTGCATGTTCAGTAATGCTTAAAGATTTCTTGGAAAAAATAAGTTTGTTTCATTATCAGCATCTTACATTTGCATAGGACAGGGAAAATTGGAATAGCAAAAATGAACAGCAGCTTTTTATTCAATATTCATTTTCTTGATGATCAAGTAGATGGAAGATACTAGCCTAGGTAAATTTCAACTGTACTTCAAAACGATTTTTATTTGACAATACTTCACTGTATTAACTGTTTAATGTACTATGTCTTCTGAACAAGTATTAAACAAATAAATAGATTGACAAACTTACATATTGGCTATCGGTAAATGACTAGCAATGCATGGTGTACATACACAAACCCATTCTAATCTATATAGACTCCAATGGTACTTGTGCGTCTAGAAAGTTCTTATAATAGCCCTGTTTACTTTTCAGCATTTGGAAATTATTATCTTTATGCATTATATTATTTAGAATCTATTGACAACAAAAGTACATTTTGCACAAGCACATTTGGTTTATGTATTATATTATTTAGAATCTATTGACAACAAAAGTACATTTTGCACGAGCACATTTGGTTTATGTATTATATTATTTAGAATCTATTGACAACAAAAGTACATTTTGCACAAGCACATTTGGTAAACACCAGGAATTATGTTCAGTCTGAGTGTATTGATTAGAATGGGCAGATATGAATGCAGAACAAAAATCCCAAATTCATAACAGAAAGCAAACATATTTACATGCCACATAACATATACATACCAAATGCCTTCATGTAAACATCACCAAGGACCTGTTGATACTGGTCCAATATATCTATACAATCCTCATGCTTGGCCTCATTCTAAAGGATGATTGGTAGCTGAAAAACTTCAGATTTTTGCCTCATCTCAGTTTGGTAAGGATGATAGATGTGGGCTGGGAGCACTTTTTGAAGCCAGGAGAAGTCTTTAAACTCCGCCAGTATTCTTCCTCGAGTAAAACAACATAATAAACAATAAATTCAGTAGTCACAACTATTTTCTATACATAACAATTCTTGCTATTTTGTATTACTTGTTTATCTAGCATTCTTCAGTGTACTACTTTAATGATTATACAGTAATAACAACAGATTTAAGGAAAAAACATGCTTAAGCAGCTTAACAGAAGGAAAGTGTACATGTTATGATATCCGGGGTTTCCGTTAACTTTTGAAATCTGGAAGTCTCTGTATTTTCCACTTTGAAGTGTTGGATTTGGGAAGTTTTGAGACTTCCTGGGATGCAATTTTGAAAGTTTTTATGAACAAAACTGGGAGTAAATTACTCCCAAACTTCCTTTAACAAAAGCCCAGTCTACTCAATATAAAGACTATATGTTTTAAGAGTATTTTATTAAATTATAGTGCCTGTACAAGAATTTTTTAGCTGATAGATAGATTCATGCTCAACCATAGACAATAAATAAACAAGGGACAAAATTGTCACAAAACCAGGTTTTCATTGTGAAAAAAAAATCTGAAAAAGGGAGAAAACTCAAACTGAACTTTTGAAATGAACAAATAAAATTAACCCCCTTTGTAAGTTTGTTTTTAAAAAAAATTATTTTTTTAGTCGTGGAGACCTTGACATTGGAGATATTGACGTGATTCTTTCGTGCGACACACCGTCCCATGATGGTGAACAAATGTGCCAAATGATTTTAAAATCTCACAATGAATGACATAGTTATGGCTAGGACAAGCTCATTTATGGCCATTTTTGACCTTTGAACTCAAAGTGTGACCTTGACCTTAGAGATATCGACGTAATTTTTTCGCGCGACACACCGTCCAATGATATTGACGTGATTCTTTCGTGCGACACACCGCCCAATGATGGTGAACAAATGCGCCAAATGATTTTAAAATCTGACAATGAACGACATAGTTATGGCCCGGACAATCTTGTTCCGCCCGCCCGCCAGCCAGCCCGCCCGCCAGCCAGCCAGCCCGCCCGCATTCGCCAATCTAATAACCAGTTTTTTCCTTCGGAAAACCTGGTTAAAAAACACTCCACACGTCAAACAATACCAGCACTCAAATAATTTGAATTTTACCTAACAATACACAGTAGGTGTTTGTCAAAGTGTCTCTGTGGTGACCATTGGGAAAGAACTTCTCTGGAGAAAGTGTTCCAAGTGATGGCATGGTGAAACTAGTGCTGAATGATCCTACTTGTGCAATCTGAAATACAAATAGACGTACACATGTTTTTGATTAATAACATTTTTGAACACCTTTTAATTGAGTGTTTTTTTCTGTATAAATTTAATTTGCTGTATTTGGCATTTTGATTAAGTAAATCAGAATCATGATATTTTTTTTAGAAAGAATAACTGTTGTATACATTCATTCATTTTAACTAATGAACAATGTTCACCTGTACACATGTTTAATAGAGTGGAAAGCTTCTGATACCATCAATGTGAACAAAAATGCATTTCTACTATTTACTCAGTATATTGTTAACAGATCATAACATCAACAGTTTAGTGATGCTATTGTTAACATCACCAATCAAGCTTGACAAGAAGGGGTGTAATTTTAACCATTAGCTCAAACATTACCTACCCTACTGAAGATGATATTTGAGGCAAACATGTGGATGTCCTTGTTGTGTCTGTCCAGTGAATGATGTTCTGTTGAAATATTAACAGTAAGAGAAACTAATTAGAAGAAGCCACTTTATGACTTAAAGTGTTCATTTTATCATTTTATTTTCATCTTAAAACCTAAGAATGCTAATGGATTTATGCAGCAGATATTAATGATTTTGAATAGTATACAAAATCAAATGCTTTCAATAACAGGACAGATAATAACAATAATGGATAAATCCTCATTTTTGGGTCAGGTTCCAAATGGCAAAACAAATCCATAGGCATATTATGTAATTACATTTTAAGATTGTTGTGAAAAGATATAAAATAAGTCCTGTTAATATTTTTGTGGTCAGAATTTGCATAAATGCATAATTTGAACCACGCTGTTAAAATACTTTAACGACAAGTTTAGTTTAATTCCCAACCTCAATGATCATATTCCTACAGTTGTTAAAACCAAACTAGGGCCATCTTTTCCTTTATTTTTTTGCTATGATGAGGCCCCATATATAATATCCCCCATTTTTTATTCCTTTAAATAAGTTTTCTGTCTTCAGCTTGTTTAACCCCAACATAAATCCCTGTCTTTAGAAAATGTGCTTGGGCAAACTCTAGAGCTTACCGAGTCAACCAAGTGCCCTTTGATGGATACAACTGTAGTGAGTCTGTGCCACGCTGGCAACTTCTCATTCCTGGCATTCATGACGATGGCATAGACAGCAACAGTTGGGGCAATCTTATTGGCCGATGGGTTTTTCCCAGCGCCAACGCCATGACTCATGAGCCCATAATGAGCTACCACAATTGAAAAGGCTGAATTTTGGCGTGGAATTTAAATGGCTATTCTTTATTTGTTTATTCTTAATTTGATCTATTCCAGATTTCCATATATAATCAAGAAAATATCTACATTATGACTTTGCTTTTTTGTTTTGTAAACAATTTTATGTGAAATGTTATAATATTTTATGACTTTTGACTCACAAGGTTAACAATAACAAGATATGATTATGACAAAGTGAAATTCTCCGACAGCATTATAATCCTCACAAACTATGACTTCCACCAGGATTTGAACCTGGATCTTTCACATTTACAGTGAGCATGCTACCAGTTGCACCATGGAAGTTGGGGTTTGGTTTTGGACTATTAGAATATATCCAAATTTCATGTTGGAATATTGTTACCTATCTGAGAATCAGCTCTGAAAAGTTTCATCAAACAAAAACAGAGGTATGAAAGTGGAAAATATATAACATGTCTGACCCCTAAAACTTGAACCAACTAATTCCTTATATATGTGACATTTACAGTTAACAATTTACATTCCTACCGCCGTGAAGTTACTCATTGGCTTATCATAGCTAAGGGAAATTGTCTCGCCTATTGATGCTTATGGGTGACCCAGTGCTCACTCTGGCCTTCAGAAAATAATAGCCATATTTTTTTTCCTTAAAAAAAAAATAGCCAAAACATATGCGGACTTTTCCGCAAAACGGTACTGAAGGCAAAAAGAAAGAAAAAACCATGAATCTCATTTTATCTATGTTTTATTAAATGTATATCTATTGGATTTAAGTTATAATATATATATATATATATTCTTAAAAACAAGCATAATATCAGTGTGTCATTTTCTTATAAAATATTATCATGGCTTTACAATAAAGAATACAATCAATGTTGTGGGTGTGACTTAACAAACCAGATCTCAGCTACAGTTACATACACATAAGAATTAAGGGCAGAGGCCCCAACCCACCCAGAGCACTAATTATACTATTTTTTGTAGTTTTTCCAATTGCAATTTTTGGTGAATACTCGAAATATTATAAACCACACCTTCCGTATCACCGCATGTGTATTCGTCATTCTATTTTTGCTGTTATGAACTTCGAAAATAAATCATAATGGACGAAAAAAATACAGTATCCAAAAACGGTAATCCGAAAAATTGTACGCGTTTTGCACATGAAATATGCATTATATTAAATATTAATATGCATAATCTAAAATGTGCATATCGTTCGACTACTTTATCTCTTAATACGGCGTTTGCCATCGGCCGCAATATTGTAGGCAGAGGCCAATATCAATTTTAAATGATTTATTCCAAAAATAACACTTTCGCAATGCCGATCATGTTTACATCAATTAACGTCACAGCGCGTGAGTTAAAATACACCACCTTAGTGTAATTCCAAACACGTGTTTCGTTAAAATTAGCTGACCATGGCATATGCCGGGTCCCTTTGAATTGGGAAAACCAGGTTACCTGGTTAAAAATTGGAATCATTATGTTAAAGCAGACGACAAACAGCGGTAATTACGGGGATAATTAGTTGATGGCGATTAAATAATTATTTCATCAAGCAATGTTCAACCTAATCTAATTGCAGAAAAAACGGCGTGCAAAACAAAACCAGCCAACAATATTAGCGGAGATTTTCAATAATGACGATTAAATAATAATTGGCGAAAAATTAACAAAGATCTAACAGTTACCGATAATTGGTAAAGCACAGGGAGATTAAAGACGTTTTTTCCGAAATATATCACTGCTGTCGGACACTGATTGAGAAAAATGCTCTAGGCCACAATGTCGCAGAAGTTATTGACGCGTGTATGACAATACACAGGGTCGAGTGTGTACACAGGTAATCTCGTTATCGATTTTTCCTGCTTGATGGCCCGATTTGCAGGCGTTTCGCATTCGCCGGACAACATTTAGAGGCAATATTTATTTATTTTGTAGGCGGATAAAATAATCGCCATTTTTTCTAGACAATTTTAAGAAATAATAGCCAGTTGGATAAAATAATCGCCATTGGCGATAATGTCTGGCAGCAGCGTGAGCACTGGTGACCAAAATTACTCTCATGAAAGTTTTAATATCGCACTAACACTCATGATGGAATCAATATACAGAGATTTCATGATCTATGGCAATTATCACAACACTATTGGATAAATAAAAACATCTCTTTCGACACGAACTGTTTGGGTACCACAATATACATTAGAAATAATCGACGGGTAACCGTTGGTTATTGCGGTAATAACCAACGGTATGGAGCTCCGATGCGTAGAAATTAAATCATAAGGGCGTAGCCCTAGTGGTTTGATAACAAGCATCAGAACGACATACCGTTGGTTATTACCGCAATAACCTACCCTTACACGCAGATTATTTCGATTCTAACACGATTTCATTAATAAGTTATCCCCGATTTAACGGTTATAAATGAGAATTATGTTAACAGAATGTCCTCCAATTTTCCGCGAAAACGCGACGTCACCACAACATTCAAAATTAAATGACGTCGTCTTTATTCATAAACAGTGTGCAGACAATCAGACGTCATACTTATATCTGTTGGTATATCGGGCTGATAACCCACGGTAGTTTTCCTTCTTTTTGTATAGAAAACAAGTCACATGCCGTGGCAGAATAATACATTGACACACGCGATAATTCGAACACAAATGTCATGTGTTTTTTAGCTAGAGCTCTGAAGTGTCTTGCCAACTTAATAAAAACAGTAGATAAAACATGTAGAAGGCTTTCATGCAACATTTACAATTAGAATCATACTTTTATCTTCAACTCAACCAACAACAGTATCTGAGGAATGGCTACGAAAAGGTCTTGAATAGCGCTCACATCATCCACTGACTGGTGGGGATCTGGAATACGCGAATCACTTTGACTTGCTGGCAAAGGACAGGTTGGTGGTAACCACCCTAAAGTCAATACAAACTACCTCAGCACCCTAATAATACATATTCACACAAACAAATAAGGTATGGTATTTAGTCTTTTCATATGTTATTCAAAGGGTATAATCATCTTTTTTCATAGTTGGTATACATGTTTTTCTATATGAGAAAGGAAGAGTGTAAAATATCTATAAAATAAATCTTATCTAATCCATAAGTAATCTGACAATTACTTTGCTGAATAGTGGGAAGTGCTGTCTGTCCACTGGTAGTTTGCTTGGCTTTTTAGGCTGGCGATGGCTTCCAAATAGGTAAACTGGCACCCGATAACAAGGCTGAAACAGTTTATTTTTCCATTGTTTATCTCTGTATACTTGGTCAACAAAATGACCAATCAATATATTTAGACTTAACAATTTCACGAATATGGATGTCATGCAACACATTTGTGTCAGAAAAAATGACAAAACATGTGCATACAATAGCAAATTTTCAAAATTGGTTTTAAAATGCCATTTACACCATTTGAAATATGAATACAGTTATATTGCAGGAACAGTTAAATAATTCATGATTGGAGGGTTGCAAATGGGTATAAGGCTAAGGAAGTTTGTCTTGCCCAAGAACACTACCCTATGACCGGCTAAGTTGCAAATAAAACCCTGGTCTCTCAAATAAAAGTCTCATGCCCATACCATTTGGCCAGACGGAGTCATGTTTAAAATTTACCATTTTGGGTAATAATGATAACTCATATAATCGTTACAAGCAAGTAACTGTTTCCATTAATAAATGAATACACAGGCTTTCTTTTGACCCGAGCTCCCGCGTTTTGACGCTTGAAAATTACAGAAGACCCTTGTTTGACTCGTGAGAAAATTACGTCATGCGTCACATTTGACCCAGGGGAATATACCAACTTGCGTCAAGTTGAGTTAAGTTGTTAAGACTAAGCGGTAATTGGCTTGGGATGGAGTATCTCTTTTGGTAGACGCTAACCCTTATTGCCTGTTTCCAATCATTGAAGCACAAGTCTGCCCAGTAGGCGGAGATTGGCCTATTGAGAAATCTAGTAATGACCAATTAAATCACTGCTGGTTCCATGACGCGTGTATCAACGTTCCATTATTTATCATAGCATTTTTTATCAGAGGTTTGCAAAAAAAGACATGTATTTAACCCACCAAAACAGAATGGACTCACCTGCGTCAGTTTTAATAATATCCAATATATAATAACACTCATATCCACAATACACTGTAAAGCACATTTTGAGAAATACTTCCACAATATGTCAGAATGTATATCAAAGCTAAATACCCCCAACCATATTTTACGTCATGTTTGCTCCGTTCAAAGATGCGTGAAAGTTATGCTGGCAGCTGGCATATGAACTGTCTACAATGTCACTTTACACGCTAAATGCAGAGTTGCTAAAAATAACCATATAACCAGTATAACTGACCTTGTGGCAAAGTGACAAATTTGGATGCTGCATGTGGCTGTGCTAATTGAATGATAACAACATAGGCGTTATAATTGATTATTTGAGACGGCATAGAAAAATGCCGTGTCTGTCGCACGTCTTCGGTGAAGATGGCACATGAAAGAATTAAAGGATGTCGGAATTTTTTATGGGATTAAATGTGGAGACATCGCAATCGGTTATATCTCATTGATTTGCTTAAAGTACAAAGATCATTGACTCCTGTGTTATTTGTATGACTCATACAATTTTGATTATGAATTTTTAAAAATATGGTCCCAAGAGTCATTGACGCTTGAGATTTGATGACTATGAATAGCCCTGAATATAGTTATAAACGTTTATGAAGATAGGAGTGAAAACAGACGTCTAAATATATGCTACTCACGACCCTTCTGTTCCTTAATGACTTCTAGTTATCATGAACTGATTCGAATTGAAAGATATTAAACTAACAGGATTTCTGTGAACACCTCTAAATATGTTCTATGAAAGTTGACCAACGAATTACTTCCGTTCGGAACAAACCAATACATCACAAACTACAACCTTAATGTACAGGTTACGCTATACTAAGTTTTTTAGCATAGTTACATTTCATGATAGACTCAACTATTTAATATATCCCATCCTGATCAATAATTCTGATCTCATAGCCTAATTGCATGGAAAGGTAGTTCTCACGTTTCAATTAAATAAAAATAAAATACGTTTCCGTTGAGCCGAGATTGTTGGGACAAACAGTTCCCGGATAACTTTGGCGTGTGCTTAGAGTCCACCTCACTGATACTTTTTTGTTGAATAAGATTTTCAATATGATAAATAATTTAAGTTATGAACCCTTGACCTACCTTTACTCATTTCCTTTAGTGCAACTAGTTCTCTGCGGTCTTTAAATAACTCCACATACCTTTTAAAGACCATTTTCTTGACACATCTGTCGTTAAAAGGATCGGATTCTCTTGGATTGGATCCATCTCTCTCCATTCCTGCTACCAGGTATCAAGCGTACCCAGCAAGGAGAATTCTCCAAACCTTATTTGAATGACATCACCCTATAAAAGACATGCACAAATAAAGAAATAAATATTGGCTATGGCAAGTGAAGATTATTGTTAATGTGGGTATGTTTTATCATTCTTAATAGGACACAAGTCCTCATTGATATAAAGACACTGTGCAAGTTATATAATAATCTGATCACAACTGTGATTTGTAAGTTTTATAATACTGTATAGACATGTTTTACATAACATGATTTGGACAAACTATACACAGATTCACCTAAATACTTCTCCTGTCAAATATTGTTGACTGGTTGGTTTGAAGAAGTTTTTTAAAGAAAGGGTTAAGCATTAACTTCTAACAAAATATTTAAACGTATGTAATACAAACCTGAAACAGCCGAATTGAATTTCAAAGAAACCAAGAAGATGTCTTGAATATGTTATGTCGCCCCCAAGATGTCATAATCTATAATAAAATATCTTTTGTTAAATTATGTCTTTGACTGTGGATACTATAATAACCCGGTAATCCCCCGGTATTATTGCGGGTACGACTCTCTCGCTGCCAGTATCAATCCATTCTTCTAACTTAATGTTGAAAAATTATGGAAAACATAATTTGAAGAACAAATGAACTTACTATACTAAAAATCCATCTTGACACGAAATTTCTCAATAAAATTCTTCCCATATTCGTTGTTGTGTACATGTATGATTTCAGGTGCCTGGGTTCAATGTGCGGGAACAAAAACTGTCACATGACCACAAATGCGAACGACCACGGCTATTTTTCGGATAAAACGTCAATCGAAGGTATGTTTTCTTACGTTTTCTCCGTTTTAGCAGAACACATGTTACAATGCCTTGGTGCACCGTACTCAGTGCGAATTCTACTTTTCATTGATGTATTGCTCATATTTTTAGGTATAATACTTTTTGAGAACATTCAATGACAAATATCGAACTTGACGATGTAGACGACCACACATTTTTACTAATACCTGTGTTTGTTGTTAAAGCGATTACAAATGAAGGTTTTATTACTGTCATTATGCGTATTTATTTCAAATACGACCAAATATAAGTCTCAATATTATTATTTTATTATTTAGAACGACCGACGACATTTGTTTTGAAATTGGCGAACGACCACACCCAAGTTATAGGCGAACGACCACACACTGTATTCTTGACACATGTATGCATGCAATAAAATGTATATTTCAGATGGATCGCTCAGACCCACATATATGCCGCTATTGTGGCAACGTACTTAAAAGCAAGTCGTCTCTGCGCCAGCATGAGATTAGTCACACAGGGACTGGGAAGGGATATACATGCTGCGATAAAGTGTTCTTCAGCAAGGCGAATCTGAACAGGCACAGGTACAATAATTGTGTTAATCATATATTGAATTATGTTTGTCAGAAAGTGTAATTAATACAAAAATATGCGGTTAATTTCTTCTTTTTAATTTCTATTTAACCCTGATGAAATTTTACAAATAAATAAGAGGTACAAAATCGACACAGCAAAGATGGGTGCTTAACCTATCAAAACTATTGTATTTCATAACTAGTGTATCATGTCACATGCAAAAAGTCTTACTTGCTTATGTTTGTAATGGGATCAACATGGGCTTAATAAACAGCTTGAAGTACTGATAGTTTAAGGCCCAGTCTCACTAACACATTTTGCGATGCCGGTGGAGCCCCGATGCGTGATCCGGGGTCTACCGGTATGAACCGGGGCTCCACCAGGAATGTCCGGGATGAACCGGGTACAACCGGGGCTCCACCGGCAAACTATTAAAATGTTTAATACCTCCGGGATGAACCGGGAGTCACCGGGCCGTACCGGAAACAACCGGCGCGGCACCGGGAACAACCGGGGCAGCACCGTAGCTCCACCGGCACGAACCGGGGTTTATCTGAGATGCTTTTGACCCCGGCAGAACTACGGCAACGTCCCGGTCTGACGCCGGTATAGCCCCGATGAATGCCGGCAGAGTCCCGGTGTAGCTACGTTTCACCAATTAATGCCGGTAGAGCTACGGTTCGTGCCGGTGGAGCCCCGGTTGTAGCCGGTTAATCACGGCAGAGTTACGGTTATTGCCTCCAGCATGAACCGGGAGTCACCGGGACGTACCGGGAACAACCGGCGCGGCACCGGGAACAACCGGGGCAGCACCGTATCTCCACCGGCATGTCACCGGAGCTCTGCCGGGACGCCACCGGCTTTCACCGGGACGCTACCGACTACGACCGGGACTCCCCCGGCTACGACCGGAACTCACCGGGATAAACCGTAGCTCTACCGGGGCCGACCGGGACTCTGCCAGGATGTAAACCGGGAATATGTTACCGCGCTAAAAAATAACCATCGATCATCCCGGAAGTCGCCGGCCGACCGGCTCTATCAAACCGGGATTAAGCGGTGCTACACCGGCAATAGTGAGACTTGGGCTTTACACCATATGATTAATACTTATTGACCCATTATAAAATATTTTGACTAAAATAAGAAAATTGAGAAGGTTCTTATATAATTAAACGCTATTAAAATTTACTGATAATTATAATTGTAGATGCCATGTACATGGCGAAGAGAAGGCATTCGTGTGTACCAAGTGCAGTAAGTCATTTCCTACAAATGCTGACCTGCAGAAGCACATGCGGCGGGAAAATGGGCAGACAATTGCGTGTGATAAATGTGGCGTACGTTTTGCTGAGAATTCCAATTTAAAGGCACACATAGATATGCACAACGAAGAACATAACTTGAAATGTTTGAAGTGTGACAAAGTATTCCGGCATCGAAGTAGCCTGTCTCGTCACATGAAAGTACACAGCAGTAATTAAGCGACGCCAAGTGTACAGTTCGCCAATCATGCATTTGTATTGTGCTGTCCGTGAAGTGATTATGTGTAGTTACATACATTTTATACATGGTCCTTTTACCCGTCCAAACACAGTTTGTGTGGTATATTGGAGTTTGTTGTGTATTAAAATGAAATTTTTTAAATGAGTTTTATAATATATACAATACTTCGTTTTGGTGTATGTCATGCTATTTATTGCAGAGTTGTCCCCTCTCACTTAGGTAAATTCTCTTGTTTTACCTTGTTCACGATACCTGCATCATTGTACATGCGAACTTAACAACAAACAATTATGTGCATCAAACTGAAACTTCATAGTTCTGTTGTTCATACTTTGTATAAGTACAAGACGTAATTTTTGTGGATGCAACACTATTTTATAGGGACAAATTTTCGGCTTATACAGTTTTAAAAAATATTAAAATTATTGCTTAAAACGTAGATATCTTGTTGATAGTCACTTAGTAGCATATATATTTCAATAATTATACATAGTTTTCAATGGGATATTTTAGCGACTGCGGCAACATTGTAGTAGCTTATAGTAATATAATGTACATGGCAATACCTCCAAGCCGGTAGATACCGGACTTGTAAATATACTTTGATGTGATGCAATCGGATTCCATAAGTGTGAGTTTTAATCAAACAGAGGACGTGTTGGTTAATCAATATTTTAGATGTTATATTTTTTAACGATTCAATCAACATAGTATTGCTTTTTGTGGTATATACCTTACAATCATTGTATTTTATATATGTATTTATAGAGGGGTAACCGTCGATATGTCCATTTATTCAGAGTAATGCTCCATGAAACTAGGCGACTAAATTCGAATATCTACGTCTAAAATCTAATCTTTGTGTGTGATCAATGTGTACTCGGAACACAATTTTGGCATCAACATTGTTTTTCACCTGCTTGAAAGAAGCCATTTCGTGGGTATTTTTCATCTTCATTTACGAGTTGTTTGCTGTTTTTCTAGTGACATAGTATTTGTTATAAATTGGTGCTTGTGATAAATCATTTATAAAGACCTTGTTCTGTAGTTCATGTTTCGTTTGTAAATGTTTTTTTATGCGTTAACGATAACGATGTTGTAGATTAATTAAAATAGTTTATACAATTTGTTACGCTCATTTGAAGTATAAATGAGTCACACGATACAGAAACCTGATTAATACAGATATTATATACACAATTCTAGTCAAAAGTTTCAACACAATTTGATTGATGGTTTGCTTTTGTATTATATAAATGCATACTTGATGTTCCATATGGCGAAGTCATTAATGTGATGATTTATGACTATTTACACTCAGTGCTATTATTTTTATGTTCTGTGATAATGTGTTCAGGAAAACATAAGTATACATTTTAGACTGACAGTTTTATGTTTGCAAATATCCGCACTGTGATCTTTGTCTTTGATTATTTTTTTTATAATAAATTGTTAATCAGAAAAAAATGTTTGTGGTAAATAAAATGAATGTACAGTTTTGTGATAGAAAGGATACAAATATAAATTTTCACTCGTTTCACCATTCAACACCATTGTAAATACTAGTAACTGCATATTTCATAAGACTTCCACCTCATTTATGAAATTTAATATGCATATATTAACACGTATAACAAGTTAAACAATAAGTTGCGTATCCACATACGCCACTTACGCATGGGATACGTATACAATATGGAGAAACACATGCACATTCAGTTGGTAAATGTTCGCATAAGTACATATATTTACCTTTAAATGAATATGTCATTACATGTTGCTGGTATATAATCTATATTATTTACATTCGAATTCATCGTTTTGCTGTTTTAATATAGTACACAAAACACAATGAAAATTAGATGACGTCTGTTAAGCCCATTTTAGAAGTAACCAGCATTTTGGAATCATTTCTTCTAGCTTTTTCCCACCTAACACCAAGGGCGCCTATTTGTATAGAGTTTCTGTCCATATCAACGGTCCCGCCTTTCTTCTTACTCCCTTTTCGATGATCAAAGAAATGGTCTCTGTAAGATTGAATACCATATTGAGCTTTATTATTTTAAACATCAGTTAGCGCAAATATGATGATAAAATATATTGAAACAAATTTAAATGGTTCGTATTTAAGTATTTGTAACTTAAAAATATTTTTCAAACTTTAAACATTGCTAGCCTATTTCAAAGTTAAACAATGCACGTGGTTTCCAATTGATATTTGTTTTGTCATAACGATCGGAATTGAGCATATAAAGCCATATATGTACTAGCGGGATAAACAAAACGAAGTTTGTTTTCATAGCCTACAGTAAGTCCAACTAACTTACTTGATCGTAATATCAGTTACGACTGCTCTGAATCTAGAGACGCATGCCGCACAGTTCTGGTCACACTCTGATGATAAATCCTTAGACTTCTCCAGCAGATGATATTTATGCGATCGTCCCGTACGGTATATAAATGGTCTATAATAAAATATATATTGTTATATGCATGAATATTCTATGACTATATACTAAATTATACTAAAGTATACAAAGGTTCTAAACAAAAATTAATTGAAAAACGGCGGGCCTATTATGAAGATTTTTGAACGCATAAGCTTATATTTAGGGAATCTATTTCCACCGTCCCCTTCGTTGAGCTTGAGCAAAATAAAGAATTATGTTAAGTGCTTCTTTATCAGATAAGTCAACGCTCAATGCTTTTAAAAAAGCGGATACCACTTAAGAAAAAGTCTCTTGTTGGACTTGTTGATACATTCGACATCGTACATCAAGACAAAGACGATGGACATCTCTTACCGATTGCTCTTGCTTTGTAAATGGGAGATTTGAAAGGAGTCTTAATAGGAGATTTCAACGGTGTCAGTTTGCGTTTGTTGGTTCGCGAAGGCGTCATGCATAGGTGTGCTGATTTGTTCGAGATCTTGGTGTTGATGAATTTCTTTTGTGGCAACAAAGTTTTCCGAGCGTTTACATCATCTTTCGCGACAAGTTGAAGCAGTTCTCGCGTCATGTCAGCATAACCACATTTCGATCTTCTGGATTTGACTCTATGTAAGTTAAGCTTTGTTTTTCGTCGCATCTTGTTAAAATACTGAAAAAGATCAAATTTAAAAGTTATTGTTATTGTTAGCATGTGTGTGTGTGCGCGCGCGTGTGTGTGTGTATCTGCATGTGTATGTATGTATCTGCATGTTTAAGTATGTATCTGCATGTGTATTTATATATCTGCATGTTAATGTATGTATCTGCATGTGTATGTATGCATCTGCATGTGTATGTGTGTATGTATCTGCATGTTTATGTATGTATCTGCATATTTAGGCATGTATCTGCATGTTTATGTATGTATCTGCGTGTGTATGTATATGCACGTGTATGTATGTATCTGCATGTGTATGCGTGTATCTGCATGTGTATGTATGTATCTGCATACTTATGCATGAATCTGCATGTGTATATGCATGTGTATGTATGTATCTGCATATTTAGGCATGTATCTGCATGTTTATGTATGTATCTGCGTGTGTATATATATGCACGTGTATGTAAGTATCTGCATGTGTATGCGTGTATCTGCATGTGTATGTATGTATCTGCATGTGTATGTATGTATGCATGTGTATGTATGTATCTGTAAGTGTATGTATGTATCTGCATGTGTATGTATGTATCTGCATGTGTATGTATGTATCTGCATATTTATTGCTGTATCTGCATGTGTATGTATGTATCTGCATGTGTATGCATGTATCTGCATGTGTATGTATGTATCTGCATGTGTATGTATGTATCTGCATGTGTATGTATGTATCTGCATGTGTATGTATGTATCTGCATGTGTATGCATGTATCTGCATGTGTATGTATGTATCTGCATGTGTATGTATGTATCTGCATGTGTATGTATGTATCTGCATGTGCATGTATGTATCTACATCTGTATGTATGTTTCTGCATATTTATGCATGAATCTGCATGTGTATATGAATGTGTATGTATGTTTCTGCATGTGTATGTATGTATATTTGTGTGTGTGTGTGTGTGTGCGTGCGTGCGCGTGTGTGCGCGCGCGCTTGCGTGCATTCGTACGAGTGTTTAATAATTAAGTGTGGTCGTTCGCATAAATTTATATACAAAGTGTGGTCTTTCGCAAATGGTTTTCAAGTGTGGTCGTTCGCACATTTATTTTCCCTTTATAATTATACTTAAGACAATGTTTATAACCTTTTTAAACCATTTAGATTTCGAAACTGTTCTGTTGGTCTTATTAGTACAGTTAAACATTGACAACTTGGTCTTTTAAAAGAGAAACGGACACAGAAACAAGATGTGTGGTCGTCTACATCGTCAAGTTCGATATTTGTCATTGAATGTTCTCAAAAAGTATTATACCTAAAAATATGAGCAATACATCAATGAAAAGTAGAATTCGCACTGAGTACGGTGCACCAAGGCATTGTAACATGTGCTCTGCTAAAACGGAGAAAACGTAAGAAAACATACCTTCGATTGACGTTTTATCCGAAAAATAGCCGTGGTCGTTCGCATTTGTGGTCATGTGACAGTTTTTGTTCCCGCACATTGGGGTTACACAGTGTAAATATTGTTAAAAAGATTGGGGTTTCAAACCTGTGTTCTTCTCTTCGACTCTTGTCAAACAATATTTGAATTTTTATAGTTTCATTTATCTGTTATGAAACAAAAGTCAATGCTTGAAAAATATGCTATATTCATTTATTTTTCGTGAATTATATTCCAATTCATGTTTCCTTTGATTACGTTTCACATATTTGTTTATTTGTGTTTTATTTAAAACAGACGCGAAGCTAGTCAACTCGTACCTATGTCAACTCGTACCTTCGGTCAACTCGTACCCGAGTTGGTCAACTCGTACCCGATTTTTGGTCAACTCCTACCCCCAATAGTCAACTCGTACCCGAATTGGTTAACACGTACCCTCCTATTTTTTTTATATATATCAAAGACGTGAAATATGTTTTTGTATATGTTTTTGATATGAATATAGATAAAGGTTATACAATTTTTTTTTTCAAAAGTAGACAAGTTCATTATTTTTCATACGTGTATAATTATAAACGACGTGTTTGTCGGCGTTTTGTTTGATTAAATGTTGACTAAAAACACCTTTATGACAACAGGACCGTCGGCGATTTGTTAAACAATGTGTTTGTCGTGCATCTAAAATGACACGCGCGGTAGTTGTCGGCATTTTCGTTGAAGAAATATTTGATTGTAAACACCGCATGATGACTTAACCAATTAAAGGTATGATCCACTTTGAAGTTAAAGGAGTATTTTGTTCTCACTTTTATATGAGTTAATCCCCAAATTACTATAGAAAGGCTTTGCAGATTGGCTTTAATCATTAATCATTAATATCTTGAAACTAAATACGGACTCTGTGTTTCGTGTCTTGGACTTAATTTCATTTATTGTTTATTGTTGATTATAATATAAAAAGTGTTTTGTTTAATTAATCTGCATCGTCATGGATGAGGGAGATAGTTACTGTGTTTGTGTTGTTTGTGGACATATTGTTTCCGATGAGTGTAAGGCAATTATGTGCGAAGAATGTGATAGATGGCAACACAGACACTGTAAATCCTGTAAGTACTCCCTTTATACTTTTTTTTAATAAGTTTCATTCGAGAAACGGACTTCTATAGAAGCGAAAACTGGGGGGAAAAACCTATTTTTGTTATAACTGATGGTATTTACATCCTTTAACATATAGCGTCAGTATATACGTATATAATTGTGGGGTTGTTTTGTGTATTTGTTTTAGTTATATAATATTAATTTATATCAAGTGGTTATATTCTATGTTCAATAAACTAGTATAACGAAATGCATAATAATCAAGGTCTTTAAATGTATACATAATATATATATGTCTGCAGGATGCCTTATTTCGTCGTTGTATTTGTACATAGGGATGTATCATGGAATTGTAACGGCTATAAATATAAACTTTTAATTAAAAAAATGGCATTGTCATAACAGAATTTGGCATTAACCTTATTATTGCCACAATACAAAAAAATGAAACAAAGAAATTTGTATCAGAACGATTCGTATACTTTTTAGGTGAAACACTTGCTAAGTACAACAGAATAGTGAAAGGCGTAATCGAACTCTCGTTTGTTTGTGTGCCATGTAGAGAACGGCCATCGGTTGAGGTCATGGAAGTATATCTCCGTGACGACAATATCTCAGAATCCGAGTCCGACAATGAGTCTGTGCCCGAGTCCGATCATGAGTCCGTGCCCGAGCCTGGCCAAGAGACCGAGTCTGAGTCCGAACAACAGTCCGAGCCCGAGTCTGATATGGACACTTCTGTGTCAATGTGTTGATCTGTGTGAACCAGTTTGTGGTCTTTGAAAACAAGTGTTGGCTCTGTTTCTGTTAAAAGTGTGAAACTTTGTTGCTGTACATAATCTATGTCGGTAGTTGTATTAAGTTTAATAAAAGTTTTTGTGTTTAATACATGTATGTAGTATTTGTATAAGATGGTTTGTTTGTTACCCTGTGTGAAATATATTGTTTTTTGTGTTAAATGTTAATGTAGTATATTTTATTTGTGTGTTTTATAAATGCCAAAATAAAAACACACGAGACAATAACTTGCATTCTTTTTATTGTTATGTTCAAATTATTTGAATATTATGACCGTTGTTTCAAATTTACATGGAAATCTAAATATTTTATTGAAGAATGCTAAAACATCTAAATACTCATTAAATCCGTTTGTTTTACACAATAATCATAATCTTTTTTAATTGATTGGTTAGTTGTTAGTTGATTCAAAGGTGTTCTTCATTTTTACAAAGGTGCAGATTAAATCGATTTAGATATTAACGACCCGTGTCAAGTAATGTGTTAATCAATATTTAACAAAGGTGAAGATTAGGTAAATTACGATATTAACGACCCGTGTCACGTAGGTGTTAATAAGTATTTAAGGTGTTGATTAATTGATTGAATCATGGACTAAATTTGCAGACGAACCATAATTTGAGGCATATATATCAACAACAACAACAACAACAACATTTATAAACTAATACACAAGTGTAACGACATGGATGATAATTATTTTGCAATTTGGTAATATTTATAAAAATCATGCAATGGAAGAAATTAACAAATATTTTACTGATTCATACCGTAAGATTTTTTCTTTTAACATCGATAATGATAGTTGTTAATAAATATATATTTTGAAAGATAAATGATTTCTATATATTTCTTAGATAATATAATCTTTGTATATTGGACATATTAATAAGAATAATATATATATATATATATATATATATATATATATATATATATATATATATATATATATATATATATATATATATATATATATATAAATAATACTTAGGCATTCTATACATAGATGGTGACGTCACTACGTTATTGTCACCTCTATGCTTAGACGCATCACATTCCCCTGGTTTGGGGAATTATGCTTTCGCCAAAGTAGTTCTGCGTAGGAATGAAAATGTTAATATTGAAAGAAAACTCGTTTTTGTTGTGTGTTTAAAACGGAATGTTGTTTAAAGAAATGTTATTAAATTATGTTTAAATGTGATTTTGAATCTCTATTAAGCCTGATAGCGATTATAAGAAGCATGATTACCAGACCTTCTTTCGCTTTCACTTTTCATTCGTAAAAGAAGTGCTACCCACAATTCCTTTCGCGATAGTACACAGGTCAGAAAGACCGGTGTGTACACAATGATACTAAGGTAATTACTTTAATTAGTCATATCGTTCCCTGGTAAAAAAAACATACAAGTTATGTTAGTCTATGCCAAAATATAACTTTAATTGGTCAACTCGTACCTGCAATACCGATATCCAATATTCTTGCTTTATGATAATATTGTCACTGAACAAAGATGTAAAAAAAACATCATAAAATAAAAATTATTACTTTTCAGAATATGCCTGCAATAGACGTATATAAGGTCAGGTATAAGGCAAAAACCGCTGAACGATGGTTATCAAACAATGCCGAACCTTAAATTCATATTATGAATTGATTTCATTTATTTCATTTATATTACCATATATAATATAACATTTTATTTTGATAGGGCGAGTCGTTATATATGTGGGGCGAGTCGTTATTCATGTGGGGCGAGTCGTTATAAAAAGTGGGGCGAGTCGTTAAGGGGGCGAGTCGTTACATTACCTGCAATAAACATAAAAAAAACATCTAATGCATGTAAACACCCATCGCAATTTGTTTCCATAAAGAACAAATATTAAAAAGGTACGAGTTGACCAATCTGAAAAATTACTAAAGTACGAGTTGACCAAGTCGGGTACGAGTTGGCTAGGGTACGAGTTGACTTAGGTACGAGTTGACTGGAAACCGTTGAAATAATCTCCCCTTCTGATCGCCCACGAGCTTTCAAACGGTTGAGATCCGGTATTGTATACGTTTGTCACATTGTTTTGAGATCAAGAAGTCATTTCGGCGCTTATATATTTCAGTTTTGTTTTTGAACTTGCAATAGCTATCTTTTAATTGTGATTTGGTTTATTTCGACGTTGTAAAGTTTATAATTCAAAGTGGCATTCATTTTCGCGACCTAGTCCTAGTAACTCGGTGTGAGTGAACGAAGGATTTTTAATATACTCGTGTTTTTTTTCCAGCAAAACAAACACAATGTTTAACGGCTTTAATATATAGGCAATGATGTAATAACAACAAATTATTTACCACGATCTCATAATAACATGTACTTAAAAATAGAACAGTAATGTATTTCCGATTTCCGGCTTATCAAGCATTGTGCATGTATGTACAACGCTCGGAAAGTAACGCAAGTTATCCGCATTGGAGCCTGAAACAGAAAATAAATAAGTATAGCATATTTTAGTCCAAATAATTAGATGTAATCCTGTACCTTCCCCAGAAATTTGTTCAGGCGCCCCAGGGGTGGGTTCGGGAGGGGTGTCCCCTCCCGACGTTGATTTTTTTTAAATTTAACGTGTCAATTCACGTTCTGTGGTGCGTTATAACTCAAAGAAAAACAGCGTCAAAAGACGTCATTTCGTGCGCTATGACTCATCAAAAAAATCCCCCAGTCATTTAAAAATATTTTTTTTATATTGTTTAATTGTTATAAAACTTTTCCGCACAGATAGTAAAATCCCGACTCGAACGATTCCCCAATACATCCGTTTCAACCCGACTCTATAACTGTATACTTACTATTTTTCAAGTTTCTAACCTTGCCATTTTTAAGTGACTATCTATAGATTTGATGAAATATTGCCTCTGAATATGCGTCAATCCCCTGACCTGTTGTGTGCTTGTTAAAACGCTCAATACACGCCATTTGAATGCAATAGACGCGACGTTGTATATGCTGCATAATTTTCGCGCTCTTTTTAATTGAGAAAAAGATTCGACACAAAATAAATTTGCACTGCTAATTTGAAGCAAAAATATTTAACGTTGCGGTAACATTTACATTCGAAGTGTGTTTCGGATTAAAAACGCGTTAACATCGACTTACGGTAATGGGTTTCGGATTACAAATTTAATTATTTAACCGTCGTGTTATAAATTCAACGATACTTTGTTTACACACTTTACGAGTCGAATAAATGTTTTGACGGAATTATGCATGAAATTCACGTTGTCCACGAGGATCACGACCGGTTGTCATCATCAGTCTTCTAACTATCGATTATCGGACGAAACATTTACAAGTGTGCGTAATTAATTCAACGAAAATTTGTTAAAGCGCATTGCGTGTCGAATAAATGTCAGAAAAACGAGGTGAATCAGTTCTATAAATGGACATTGAAATTTACATGAACTGGAATTAAATAAATTGTTATCACATAATTGTAACCTGGAGTCATTTGCACAACTTACTCGCTATAATTAATTGTTTACCACTTGCAATTAATTTCTCGTATTAATTATGAGTCATAGGTAACACTTGTTTACAGTAAAAAGGTGTGATGATGATGCCTGAAACCATCTTTAATGTTCTGTACTGTACTAATTACCGGTTTTATATTACTCAAATGGTACAACTTCTTGCTAATCAAGCTGCGATAAACTCTTACTTCATGCCCGACGTCAATCAAAAATAATGGCCGATAGTTAACCCTGCCCTCATAAGCATTCTCGTAACCGATTGGACGATGAACTTCACAGTTTGACGACTGGAAAGTTACCAGATACATCCTTGTCAGCATTTAAATGACCGTGTAATGTGGCTAGAATAATCGATACGCGCGTCATGCTATTCTCTTATCAGTGGATTATCCATTACCCCATGTGGTGTTTATGGCGATTACTTGTGAAAGTAGGTACCGAGTGCTCTTTTAAAACAGGGAATATTGATACACTGATAGGGAAACCTTGATTTTTTTTTGGACAATCTCCACTTTCTTTTACTGAAGAAAACACTGATCGGAAAATTTCAAGCGCCCCGGGGACTCTGATTTCGAAATTCAAGCGCCCCGGCAAGGGGCGCTTAAATGGCCTGGGGAAGACCCTGATGTAATCTACCGAATCCGATTACATTTAACCTTTAAATGAAAGTGTTACTTAAACAATTTCCCGTGTCTTAAGGCGCGATTATTTTGCTGAACACTGTTAACAAAAGGGCTACACGTTATAATTCTTAATGAAATGCAAAAATAAGTATTAACATTATTAATAACGTCAATTAACACACACGGTAAGATCAAAGTTTAAATGGAAAAATTATATCATATTTCTCGTAAATTACCAAATTATTAGTTTCGTCGAAATCAAATACCATGTAGAGAAACAAGGTATTTATAACCGACCAATGGCAAAACACTATGCAACTTTCAATTTACACAGTGCTACGCTACATGTATATTGCAACAATATGGAATTTGAACAGTGGTAGTGTATTCGGGCCTGGAATATAATTGATTGTAAGTTTTAATAAACATTCTGCTAATGCAATTAGTTAAATAATGTTTACATGTTGTGTTAAATAATTATTGCATGATCATTCTTCTGCGCTGTTATATTAATTTGGAGCCGTTAAAGCTTCCGACATTACTTCATCACGTTCATGTCGGAACGGGAGTATTTTAGCTAATACGCCCATGGCATACAACAACAACAAAAGCTTTATTATTGCGATGTATAATGTAAGTGTATACATATATGTTACATGTACATGTAATGTACAGTGTAACCCTTGATGTCAATCTCTTAAAAAGGTGAACCACGGCGGTTCGCGGTGATTCGCGCTGATTGCGTAACACCGAGATACATCGCGCGACGGTCGCCGAGACATCACCCAAATTTTCTCGTCGCTCGGAATCACCGCAATTTGTCACGTTGCATCGATTGCGGTGATGCGAGAATCGCGGCAAAAATCACGGGTCGCGTAGTGTACCAGTGGATTGTAATTTTGAGTGACACTTTAATACTAATTATTAAAAAACAGGTGCTTCGCGCATTTGGACACATACAGTGTGTTACACACTAGTGCAATAATTGACACTTTTGACATGTTCATAGTGATATTTGCACTGAACACTGACCAGTGTATTGCAATTTTGACACTTATTGAGTATTGAAAACTAGTGCCTTTTAAATTGTCTGACCTTTATTTTTATTAAAACTTGATTGATCTGTTTTGTGTATATTCTTTTTATGTAGTTAGACACACATAAGACAAGTTTAGTCGTCCTTATTAGTCTTGTTGCAATAGTATTGTTAAGGTAGTATTTGGATTGTTAAGACTTGTCTTTTTATAATTAGTAGATTTATTACGCAGGCTCTTTTGAACAGGATGCAGCGTTGTGTCAGGAAGCATTTTCCGTTTATTTTTTCAGGTGCCCAAGACAGGAGAAAAGTGAACCTTATTGCTGGGGACTCCAATGTTCATCGGATTAAGGATATTCTTCCTGACGATATAGCTGTCAAATACCTGCCAATCTCTGGTGAGAACATGTAATGAAAATGGTATAGATCAGTAAATACAGTTTCAGGTTTGTTTCTATTAATGGTATCACATGTACATATTTTTCTAAACGTTAAAACGAAATGATTAATGAAATAAACAAAAGGTTACCGTTTAAACGGTATCCATATGTCAGTTATAAAAGCGTCATTGACATCGCATTTCCAAACTGAAAGTAATGATTATTTCCAGAAGTTATATTCAGATCATAACCCATTTGCGCAATGACGTCATATTAAAACCAACTGTTCTTGCCGTTGTCGAATCATGGGGTACACGTTTTCTACTTACATGCTGTACTATTTTATAACAAAGACGAATAAATATTGATCCCACATTTCTTCAATAAGACTACACCTGTGTACATTTTTTATTGTTTTCTACCTAACAAGATGTACATAAAAACAAGTATCTGTTTATTAAATTAAAAATGAATGCAGATGAATAAATGTCGGGAAAATTTTCTCATGCACGTTGTGCTGACGCGCGTTGAATGTTCAAGACAATTCGGGGCATGATCATGCAACAAATAGCTGGAAAATTTTCCCGAGCTCTTTGTGCCGACGTGTGTCAAATATTCAAGAAGTCTAGGTCGTACATGGTGTTTTGTTATGTTTACGCTGTTGTGAATAAGGGCCATCTGGCACACATGATAAAAATGTATACAAGTCTTTTTTTAACAGCTTTTAATAAGTTTTGCAACATTGTAACGTAATGAACTAAAATGGATTATGTTGATATCCACAGTCATTAAAATGTTTACTGTTTTTGTAAACATTTTTGAGAAAACACGAAACGCCACCATTTAAACGTGATACTCATAGTTTCTATGAATGATGTAATTATTTCATTTCTTTATACTTGAACAGTTCAAATTTCAAGTCCTAAGCTTCGTATTGCATCAATATTATGTTAAACTTATTATGCTGATGTGCAATGATTGGGTTTTCTAACTAATTTGCATAGTTATTTTAAGCGTGTGGAATATTTTACAGATTGTAGGGAATTGTATTTGCAAACTTTTCATTTTAATCCTGAGGCAAAGCATGCATTTTCCTTTTGTATTCATTCATTGTATATTTGTGACGCATTTGCACATACATTCGCTAACTCTGTTTTCAAAGGTGCCAAATTTTCTTGTGATCGTTTTTTGCCATGCATTGTTGAGAGACTTGCGGAAGATGGATGTTCAACAGCTGTATCTTCATCTAGGCTCAAATGACATTCTTACGAATGAAGCGGTGTTTTACCGGTACATAAACAATTGTAAAAAAAAGCTTTGATATTTAAATTTAATGTAGTTGTTTCCCATAACTATATAAATTTACAAAACTAGCATTTAACATGGTTATTCCTTAATGAGTCATGGAAACTTGCAATCATTGTAGAAGTGTGATATAGTTTCTAATTTATAAATAAAGCATTTCACAATATTTTCTATTATCCATGTTAATTTGACATTTTATTCCCCCCCCTCCCCCCCCAAAAAAAAATTAGGGGGGGGGGGAGCATATAGTCGCCGCTTCGTCTGTCCGTCAGTGCACAATTTTGTCCGGGCTATTTCTCAGCAACTAATGACCAGAATTCAATGAAACTTTATGAGAAGCTTCAGTACCAAGAGGAGATGTGCATTTTATCAGCGGGTTCTGGTCGGATGATTTTTCACAGAGTTATGGCCCTTTGATGACCAGAATTCATTGAAACTTTATGGAAAGATTCACTACCAAGAGGAGATGTGCATATTATCAGCGGTTTCTGGTCGGATGATTTTTCACAGAGTTATGGCCCTTTGAAATTTTCCATTAACTGTACATATAGTGCAATTCTTGTTCGGGCTATTTCTCAACAACTAATGACTGGAATTCAATGAAACTTTATGGGAAGCTTCACTACCAAGAGGAAATGTGCATATTATCAGCGGGTTCCGATCAGATGATTTTTCACAGAGTTATGGCCCTTTGAAATTTTCCATTGTACATATAGTGCAATTCTTGTTCGAGTAATTTCTCAGCAACTTATGACGGTAATTCAATGAAACTTTATGAGAAGCTTCACTACCAACAGGAGATGTGCATATTATCAGCCGGTTCTCGTCGGATGATTTTCCACAGAGTTATGGCCCTTTGAAATTTTCCATTGTACATATAGTGCAATTCTGGTCCGAGCTATTTCTCAGCAACTTATTACGGGAATTCAATGAAACTTTATGGGAAGCTTCACTACCAACAGGAGATGTGCATATTATAAGCCGGATATGGTCGGATGATTTTTCACAGAGTTATGGCCCTTTGAAATTTTCTATAAACTGTACATATAGTGCAATTCTTGTCCGGCTATTTCTCCCCAACTACTGATTGGAATACAATGAAGCTTTATGGGAAGCTTAACTACCTTGAGGAGATGCGCATGTTATTAGTGGGTTCTGATTAGATGATTTATTTACAGAGTTATGGCCCTTTGAAATTTTTAAGTTGCTAAACCATCCATCGTATTATTTTGTCCAAAGTTTTGCCCCTCAAGACGTTTCCTTTTATCTGAATATATAGTGCAATATTGTGACAAAAAAACTTTGGGGAGCATCACCTGTCTCCGATGGTTTCTTGTTTACCATTGAAATCACAAGCCTCATAATTGTATTCATCTATTGATGAGCTTCTTTCACAATTTAATTGATAATCCACTCAAAATGTGTGTCCTTCACATTCAGAAAGGTGACACAAACATTAAAATTGAATTGTTAAAAAAAAACTAGCTCACCATATCTAGTCTCCCATAATAAGTGTACCTTGAACTTAGGTTAGCACATAGGCGCCATCATGGATTTCTTGTTTGATAAACCTTTACAGAAGATTTAAAAATAAATCTCGCATAATTTTTGCCTTTTGCAAATGAACTTCACAGAATTTCTGTATTTACAAACAAAAGCACACTTTTTCTGCATTCACTGATAAACACAAACAACTTCTGTATTTTGTAATTAAAGGACATCTGTTTTCTGCATTTTTACAGATAAAAAAATCACAATCCTATGATATTTTCTCAATTATTTTACAGATAAACCTCACAATCCTATGATCAACGCAGGAGCCATCGCAGTCTGTTCTCTTTTAAAGCAGGGCGTCAACTTGGTCGACCGATTTGATTATGTAAGCTTTATTGTTTGTAGGATCTGAATATTATTGCAAATAATTAAGCATTACTCTGTGGAAACAGGACTTAATGCATTGGCGTAAAATGTTGTCCCAGATTAGCCTGTGCAGTCTGCACAGGATTATCTATGACGACTCTTTCCATCTCAACTGGATGTTTGTTCAGAAGAGACTTTCATTAAACGAAAAACTTTATAAAAGCAAAAAGTGTTGTCCATTAATTAGATTGTGTGGACTGCCTCTACATGTGCGGATTGTCTCTTTATTTGTAAATACTTATGTTACGACGGTGTTGACGTGCGCCGTCAGGCGTCCGCTGTCCGCATTGTGCTTAAAACTTACCTTTGCCTCTAAAATCAAAGTGCTTCCACCTACAACTTTGAAACTTCATATGATGATGCACCTTGTTGAGTTCTACATGCCACACCCATTGTTGGTTCACAAGGTTAAAGGTCAAGGTCACTGTGAACTCTCAAAAAAATTCTTACAAGCTTTAATTAATTCAAAACTGCACCCGCAGCCGAGCTTTGGCACCCGTTATGCAGTGCTCTTGTTCTGTATTGTACTTTCAATGATTATTGTACGTTCAATTAATACATCAAACATGTTATTATGCCCGCCTTCGAAGAAGAGGGGGTATATTGCTTTGCACATATCGGTCGGTCTGTCGGTCGGTCCACCGGGTGGTTTCAAGATGATAACTCAAGAACGCTTGGGCCTAGGATCATGAAACTTCATAGGAAGATTGATCATGACTCGCAGATGACCCCTATTGATTTTGAGGTCACTAGGTCAAAGGACAAGGTCACGGTGACCTGAAATAGGAAAATGGTTTCCGGATGATAACCCAAGAACGCATACGCCTAGGATCATGAAACATCATAGGTAGATTGATCATGACTCGCAGATTGATTTTGAGGTCACTAGGTCAAAGGTCAATGTCACTGTGGCCCGAAATAGTAAAATGGTTTCCGGATGATAACTCAAGAACGCATACGCCTAGGATCATGAAACTTCATAGGTACATGTAGATTGATCATGACTCGCAGATGACCCCTAATGATTTTGAGGTCACTTGGTCAAAGGTCAAGGTCATGGTGACCCAAAATAGTAAAATGGTTTCCGGATGATAACTCAAGAACGCATACGCCTAGGATCATGAAACTTCATTGTTAGATAGATCATGACTTGCAGATGACCCCTATTGATTTTGAGGTCACTAGGTCAAAGGTCAAGGTCACGGTGACCCAAATAGTAAAATGGTTTCCGGATGATAACTCAAGAACGCATACGCCTAGGATCATGAAACTTCATAGGTAGATTGATCATGACTCGCAGATGACCCCTATTGATTTTGAGGTTACTAGATCAAAGGTCAAGGTCACGGTGACCCAAAATAGTTAAATGGTTTCCGGATGATAACTCAAAAACGCATACGTCTTGGATCATGAAACTCCATCGTTAGATAGATCATGACTCGCAGATGACCCCTATCTATTTTTTAAATATATTTATGTGAAATACAACAATTTCTTTAGATTATTTATGAAATTTACATGTGTATCTTAAAATTAGATGTGAACGAATCACATACCAGGAATCCTTATATGGTTTTCACAAATTTAACTGCAACCATCTCGAGTTGTGGAGGGCAAATTTAAATATTGCTCAGATTTGTGGACCGTGAAATGGGCTCAATTTTTAAGTTAATAATGTGAGTTTGAGATGATCATTTACTATTAAATTTATCATCAACATCATCATCATTAAACATTGTCATAATTATCAACATCATCATCAATGTATATTAAATGGAATGCATGTTTATGTTGACAGGTTTGCAAATTTGACGTACATGAAGCATTTTATTTTTACAAAGTTCGCAGAATCAGATGAATTTAGTTGAGTGTTGTCAAAAATTTCAATCATAGAATAAATCTGTTATTTTATATATTGTTTTATATCTATGTCAACCGTAAGTCATCGACATTCACTATGTAAACACAATGGAAGCCTTTTTCATTGCTCGAAATTCAGGCAAATTAATTGGTGAGAACATTTATCTCAATAATATCTTCTGAAACATTCCATGAAAGCGGAAAGTATTGTTCTTGATTAGCCTGTGTAGACTTCACAGGCAAATATGGGATTACCATTTGCACTAATAAAGCCCGGTATTCACAGAGTGTGTCTCTTGTGTTAAACAAATCTTATTTTCTTGTCAGCTCTCCATTTGGCTGCACTATATGTCCAGGTGACTCTTGTGTTAAACAAATCTCTTTTTCTTTCCAGCTCTCCATTTGGCCGCGCTATATGTCCAGGTGACTCTAGTGTTAAACAAATCTCTTCAGAGCTCCAGATAAGGGTCGTATTTTCGTAATTACGAATTATTTTCAAGTCCGTTACGTATTTATTTTAAAATCTTGTCGTACCATTAAGAATTACAAAATCAAGTTACGAATATTATTTTTACATCGGTTCATATCGATTTTTATTGAGTTCGTATATAGAATGGTTATCGGGTTTGTTTAACAAAGCGCATGTTTTTCAAATAAAAGCGGCGTATACAGTCTATCTGTCAAAAACATTGGCGGCGCCCAGAGAGCGTCCTAAAAATCTGCAAAGCGTCCAAAAACACGCTTTCAACATATTCTACGCAAAGTGAGCCGAAGTTAAAAGTTTAGAAAGACATTATAGAAAAGATCTTATACGATGTTGTATGTTCAGTTGCCGACACAGTCGGAAAAGCTAAACAAAAACGCGACACAACTGGTCGAAACTTAAACACAAAAAAACAACATTAAATGAGTGGAAGGGACAAGTCCAGTGGCTAATCGGTGAAAAGATTGAAGGAGAGACCCGTTTTAAATGTGAAATATGTAAAAATTCATCTAAGGCATGTAATCTAAGCACAGTTTGGGCATCTGTAGGTATTGGAAAAATAAATTTGTATAATACTGAAAAGGATCTGTTGAACTCGTATAAATAAAGTTGCTAGTATGTTTATTTTGATTGTTTTTGCATGAAAATTAACATTTTTATTTATTTTTAGGTCATTTAGAAAAAATAATAATTATTTTCCAAAACTTAGGAGTAACGTTAAGAAGAAAATTTCAGAGTTAATAATTCTTTTTGAAAATCTGGTAGTAATTTAAGAATTTCACAAAACCTTATCTGGAGCTCTGCTCTTTTTCTTGTCAGCTCTTCATTTGGCCGCACTATATGTCTAGGCAGGACTAATAGATATTTTATCCAAGAACGGTTGCCTTGCAGATGCTTCCGATGTCCTGGGTCGCACTCCACTGCATATGGCGGCATTGAAGGGACATCAAAACATCATTGTGAGTAAAATGTGTGTGTTTTATCCACGTTCTAGGCAAACCAGACTTAATGCAAGTGCGTCAAATGCCATCTAAGATGGACCTGTGCAGTCTGCACAGGCTAATCTGGGACAACACTCACCACAGGTCTGCACAGGCTAATCTGGGACAACACTTACCACAGGTCTGCACAGGCTAATCTGGGACAACACTTACCACAGGTCTGCACAGGCTAATCTGGGACATCACTCACCACAGGTCTGCACAGGCTAATCTGGGACATCACTTACCACAGGTCTGCACAGGCTAATCTGGGACAACACTTTCCACAGTTCTGCACAGGCTAATCTGGGACAACACTGACCACAGGTCTGCACATGCTAATCTCGGACAACACTTACCACAGGTCTGCACAGGCTAATATGGGACAACACTTACCACAGGTATGCACAGGCTAATCTGGGACAACACTAACCACAGGTCTGCACAGGCTAATCTGGGACAACACTTACCACAGGTCTGCACAGGCTAATCTGGGACAGCACTTACCACAGGTCTGCACAGGCTAATCTGGGACAACGCTTACCACAGGCCTGCACAGGCTAATCTGAGACAACACTTACCACAGGTCTGCACAGGCTAATCTGGGACAACACTTACCACAGGTCTGCACATGCTAATCTGGGACAACACTTACCACAGGTCTGCACAGGCTAATCTGGGACAACACTTACCACAGACCTGCACAGGCTAATCTGAGACAACACACTTACCACAGGTCTGCACAGGCTAATCTGGGACAACACTTACCACAGGTCTGCACAGGCTAATCCGGGACAACACTTACCACAGGTCTGCACAGGCTAATCTGGGACAACACTTACCACAGGTCTGCACAGACTAATCCGGGACAACACTTACCACAGGTCTGCACAGTCTAATCTGGGACAACACTTACCACAGGTCTGCACAGGCTAATCTGGGACAACACTTACCACAGGTCTGCACAGGCTAATCTGGGACATCACTTACCACAGGCCTGCACAGTCTAATCTGGGACAACACTTACCACAGGTCTGCACAGGCTAATCTGGGACAACACTTACCACAGGTCTGCACAGGCTAATCTGGGACAACACTTACCACAGGTCTGCACAGGCTAATCTGGGACAACACTTACCACAGGTCTGCACAGGCTAATCTGGGACAACACTTACCACAGGTCTGCACAGGCTAATCTGGGACAACACTTACCACAGGTCTGCACAGGCTAGTCTGGGACAACACTTACCACAGGTCTGCACAGGCTAATCTGGGACAACACTTACCACAGGTCTGCACAGGCTAATCTGGGACAACACTTACCACAGGTCTGCACATGCTAATCTGGGACAACACTCACCACAGGTCTGCACAGGCTAATCTGGGACAACACTTACCACAGGTCTGCACAGGCTAATCTGGGACAGCACTTACCACAGGTCTGCACAGGCTAATATGGGACAACACTTACCACAGGTCTGCACATGCTAATCTGGGACAACACCTACCACAGGTCTGCACAGGCTTATCCGGGACAACACTTACCACAGGTCTGCACAGGCTAATCTGGGACAACACTTACCACAGGTCTGCACAGGCTAATCTGAGACAACACTTACCACAGGTCTGCACAGGCTAATCTGGGACAACACTTACCACAGGTCTGCACAGGCTAATCTGGGACAACACTTACCACAGGTCTGCACAGTCTAATCTGGGACAACTCTTACCACAGGTCTGCACAGGCTAATCTGGGACAGCACTTACCACAGGTCTGCACAGGCTAATCTGGGACAACACTTACCACAGGTCTGCACATGCTAATCTGGGACAACACCTACCACAGGTCTGCACAGGCTTATCCGGGACAACACTTACCACAGGTCTGCACAGGCTAATCTGGGACAACACTTACCACAGGTCTGCACAGGCTAATCTGAGACAACACTTACCACAGGTCTGCACAGGCTAATCTGGGACAACACTTACCACAGGTCTGCACAGGCTAATCTGGGACAACACTTACCACAGGTCTGCACAGGCTAATCTGGGACAACACTTACCACATGTCTGCACAGGCTAATCTGGGACAACACTTACCACAGGTCTGCACAGGCTAATCTGGGACAACACTTACCACAGGTCTGCACAGGCTAATCTGGGACAACACCTACCACAGGTCTGCACATGCTAATCTGGGACAACACTTACCACAGGTCTGCACAGGCTAATCTGGGACAACACTTACCACAGGTCTGCACAGGCTAATCTGGGACAACACTTACCACATAGACTAGAGTTTCGTTCAGGGGAGCCTTCCTTTTTTAAGAAAAATTCAATCAAAGCGGAAAGTGTCGTCCCTGATTATCTGATGCAGACTGTACAGATTAATCTGGGAAGACATTATGCACATGTATTAAGCCCAGTTTTCCTCGATGTAGACTTGTTTTATACTTTATGAGGTTTCATTCAAAAGCCTTCATTGTGTATGGGCCTACATAACTAACTTACGAGAATCACAAAATTGGTCAAAGTTTGATTTGCAAAATCAAGCATTTATTTACTAACAGACTTAATAAGGATAACGCATTATATTACAGTTTAATAATTGTGTAGTCCCGCTGTTATTGTTAAATATATTTGAAAAAAATAAGGCAACAAATTGAAAGTGTTTACACAATTTAAAATGCTTGTCAAATAATGGTCAATTTTTGAACTAAAATCAGGTAGAAATTTCATGAAGTGTGTTTATTTTAAGAAATTTAAATGTTAAAGCATAACAGGGTTTTGTTTAATTCTGTTGCCAATCTTAGGCTAAACCCTCTCACATTATTTGTATTCATATAATTTTCATCCAGGTTTCAAGGAAACCTACGCCTAAAATGTATTTGCCCATCAATGAAAATGTGCCAAAGTTATCCCTGGGTAGCATATAGTCGCCGCTTTGTCCTTGTGTCCGTGTGTCCGTCCGTGCACAATTTGTGTCCGGGCTATTTCTCAGCAATTAATGGCCGTTATTAAATTAAACTTTATAGGAAGCTTCACTACCAAGAGAAGATGTGCATATTATCAGCGGGTTCTGGCCGGATCATTTTTCACAGAGTTATGGCCCTTGAAATTTTCCATTAACTGTACATATAGTGAAATTCTTGTCCAGGCTATTTCTCCGCAACAAATGACCAGAATTCAATGAAACTTTATGGGAAGCTTCACTACCAACAGGAGATGTGCATATTATCAGCCGGTTATGGTCAGATAATTTTTCACAGAGTTATGGCCCTTTGAATTTTATTTAAACTGTACATATAGTGCAATACTTGTCCGGGCTATTTCTACCCAACTACTGATTAGAATTCAATGAAGCTTTATGGGAAGCTTAACTACTTTGAGGAAATGCGCATGTTATTTGTGGGTTCTGGTTATATGATTTTTTTGGAGAGTTATGGCCCTTTGACATTTTAAAGTTGCTAAACCATCCATCTTATTATAAGTTATGCCCCTCAAGAGGTTTCCTTTTATCTGAATATAAAGTGCAATATTGTGACAAAAATAACCTTTGGGGAGCATCACCCGTCTCCGACGTTTTCTTGTTTCAACATTATTGAAGACAAGAGCCCCTTCCTCAGAGCCTTACTAAAACTATGAAAGCATGATTTGGGCGATGATCTGTGATTAAGGGGTTTAATGCATGTGCGTAAAGTGTCGTCCCAGATGTGCAGTGCGCACAGTCAAATCAGGGATGACACTTTCCGCTTAAACTAGACTTTTGCTAAGAAGAGACTTTCTTTACAAAGACATATCATACATATTTATGACTACAAATGCGTTAAAATACGTATCTTAGTGGTAAAGGGTTAGATAGGCTTCACACTTAGTGGTAAATGGTTAGAAAGGCTTCACACCTGCGAAGGCATCTCTTGTACTTATAACTCTTTTGTATTTTTAGTTACTCTTGGTTCATTTTGGGGGTTAAGTGCGAGCCATAGACAATGAAGGCAACATTCCACTGCATTTATGTGCCTAAAATGGACATGAGGAAGTAAATAAAGGCATTTAACAAATAATGTTCAATATGTCGAAATACCTAATGATGCATAGTTCCGTAATGTAGTAGTTATTCAGGGTTATAAACTAACATATTGTTCATTGCTAAATTCATCAATACTTATTGTACTGATATCTTAATGTTAAGTATTTTATATGTCATGCAAGTTGTTTCAATAATTATTTAAAAGTTAAAAATCAAGCAATACTAATTTTCCCAATTGAAAGTAAATTGATTCTAAAATGCCCAATTTCACGGGTCATATACCCAAAATGCTGAGGACAAGCCTCATATTAGATGTTATATTTAGATTAGTATTAACAATAAGCAAATACACCTGTCTGACTCTGACTTACACTCTGGAAAAACGGGGCATAATACATGTGTGTGAAGTGTCGTCTAAGATTAGCCTGTGCAGCGTCGTAGATTAGCCTGTGCCATCTGCACGGGCTAATCAGGGACTACGCTGTCCCGTTTTATGTTATTGTTTAACATATCTTAGCAAAACGCCAGTTGACACGGAGATTGCAAAGGATCATCTGGGACAACACTTAACTGGGACAACACTTAACTGGGACAACACTTAACTGGGACAACACTTAACTGGGACAGCACTTAATGCAGATGCATTAAGCCCTGTTTTCCCAGAGCGCTGCTAATATTATAATATGTCCACATTGCACGTTCATTTTAGTGTGTGAAAGCCATTCTGTTCTTGGACAGCCTAAGGAGTCGTGTTGATGTAAACGCAGGCAATGATATGGGAGAGACTCCACTGCACTTGGCTGCTAAGTGGGGATATGGTGAGTGATATGGGAGAGACTCCACTGCACTTGGCTGCTAAATGGGGATACGGTGTGTGATATGGGAGAGACTCCACTGCACTTGGCTGCTAAGTGGGGATACGGTGTTTGATATGGGAGAGACTCCACTGTACTTGGCTGCTAAGTGGGGATACGGTGAGTGATATGGGAGAGACTCCACTGCACTTGGCTGCTAAGTGGGGATATGGTGAGTGATATAGGAGAGACTCCACTGTACTTGGCTGCTAAGTGGGGATACGGTGAGTGATATGGGAGAGACTCCACTGCACTTGGCTGCTAAGTGGGGATATGGTGAGTGATATGGGAGAGACTCCACTGCACTTGGCTGGTAAGTGGGGATACGGTGAGTGATATGGGAGAGACTCCACTGTACTTGGCTGCTAAGTGTGGATACGGTAAATGATATGGGAGAGACTCCACTGTACTTGGCTGCTAAGTGGGGATACGGTAAATGATATAGGAGAGACTCCACTGCACTTGGCTGCTAAGTGGGGATATGGTACGTATTGGAGAAGATATGGCGTAAAACAGCATGTTGCGTAGCCTTGCTCCATGTTTCTTCTCCTCATTTTGCATGCTTTTTAGGTACACACAAAACATCTGAACATGTTTAGCTCACCTGAGCACAATGTGCTCATGGTAAGCTTTTGTGATCGCCTTTTGTCCGTCGTCGTGTGTTATGCGGCGTCAACATTTGCCTTGTTAATACTCTAGAGGCCATATTTATCGTCCAATCCTCATGAAATCCGGTCAGTGATATATTGGATGAGTTCGAAAATGGTAAGGTTTGTTTTAAAAACACGGTTTCTAGGAGGCGGGGTATTTTTCAATGTATGGCTAAATATGGCTTTAGTAAAACCTTGTTAACACGCTAGAGGCCACATTTGTTGTCCGATCTTCATAAAAATTTGTCAGAAAATTCATGCCAATGTTATCTTGGACGAGTTCGAAAATGACGCCGATTGGTAGAAAAACATTGCCGCCAAGGGGGCGGGGCATTTTTATGCCCCCTGATCGATAGATTGGGGGGTAAATTGTTTTTGGCATGTCTGTCTTTCTTTCTGTCTGTCATTCTGTCCCAAAACTTTAACCTTACAGTAAAGTTTTGCAATAACTTTTGAAATATTGAACATAACAACTTGATATTTGGCATGCATGTTCATCTCATGCAGCTTCACATTTTAAGGAGTGAAAGGTCAAGGTCATCCTTCAAGGTCAAAGGTCAAAAAATTAAATATTGAATATAGTGAAGTTTTGCAATAACTTTTGAAATATTGAACATAGCAACTTGATATTTGGCATGTATGTGTATCTCATGGAGCTGCACCTTTTGAGTGGTGAAAGATCAAGGTCATCCTTCAAGGTCAAAGGTCGAAAATTTAAAACTTTAATATAGTAAAGTTTTTCAATGACTTTTGAAATATTGAACATAGCAACTTGATATTTGGCATGCATGTGTATCTCACGAAGCTGCACATTTTCAGTGGTGAAAGGTCAAGGTCATCATTCAAGGTCAAAGGTTAAAAAAAGCGGTGCATTAGGGGGCATTGTGTTTCTGACAAAAACATCTTTTGGTCATAATATAGCTGTATTAATTCCTTGTTATCACTCTAGAGGCCACATTTATTGTATGATCATCATGAAAGTTGGTCAGAAGATTTGCCCTAATGATATATTGGCCAATGTTTAAATTGGTTGTGATTGCTTGAAAAACATGGCCTCCAGGGGGCGGGGCATTTTTCCTTATATGGCTGTATATAAATTAAGAAAACCTTGTTCACACTCTAGTGGCCAAATTTATTGCCCGATTTTCATGAAATTTGCTCAAAAGATTCATCATAATGATATCTTGTATGAGTTCAAAACTGGTTCGGGTTGGTTGCAAAACATTGCCAAAAGGAGGCGGGGCATTTCTTCCTTATATGGATATTGCAAAATCCTGTTAACACTCAAGAGGCCATATTTATTGTCCGATCATCATGAAACTTGGTCAGAACATTTGTCCTAATGATATCTTAGATGAGTTGAAAAAAATAGTTCTCGTTGGTTGAAAAACATGGGCATTAGGGAGCGGGGCATTTTTCCTTATATGGCTTTATGGCTACAGTAAAACCTTATTTACACTCTAGAGGCTAGTCAGGCCACATTTATTGTCTGATTTTCAAGAAACTTGGTCAGAAGATTTTTCGTAACGATATCTTAGATGAGTTGAAAAATTCTTGCACTTGATTGAAAAATATGGTCACCAGGGGGCGGGCATTTTATCCTATATGGCTATTGTCAAAACTTGTTAACACTCTTTAAGTCACATTTATTGTCCAATCTTCATGAAACTATGTCAGCATATTTGTTTTAATTATATCATGGATGTGTGCTTAAATGGTTCTGGTTTTTTGAAAAACGTGACCGCCAGAGTGTTCACTATGCATGAACGTTGGTAAGATCATTTCATCAAATGACATCAAAGGGCTGCACAAAAAAGGTCAGTTCCTTTGAATCTCAGGTGAGCGACGTTGAGCCTTTCAGGCTCTCTTGTTATTAATTTAATGTTGTGTTTTTTTTCAAATGCAAGTTTTATGTCTATGCTTCAGCAACTCATTAGCAAGTGAAAGACAAAGACATTTCTAGATTAAGCAACTTATAAGAGAAAGACTCAAATCATCTGTGTGCTTTGGAATCGATTGGTCCTAAAATTCTTTCTACAACCATTTTCCATCTACCTCTGATTAAAAAAGGCAGTTGTTGTCCGTTACTTGCATAAGTGTGGGTATCTAAAATTTGTAAAACAGCTATCCCAGCAAACATACGCAAACAAAACAAGATTGCTTACAATCCTCCCCCTATCTGTAGTACCGGATGGGCAGGTGTCAAGAATATCTTGCAATATTTATTGTATATTTTAAGTACTGGAAATACGGTTTGAGATTTATATGCATGCTTCTGATTATAATTAAGAGATAGATAGGTTTATGCAAGATAAAGCACACACAAAATTGTCGAATTCTGCTACTTTTTTATTGGCAAGATTTAAACACAACACATTTGTCAAAATCTGCTAGTTTTGGATTGGCAGGATTTGCTGAAGAATTAATACATTATTGTTGACACTAATAGGTAAAAATATTACAAGATTGATTACTTGTTAAGCTCACCTGAGCACATCGTACTCATGGTGAGCTTTTGTTTTAACCTTTTGTATGTCGTCAACATTTTTGCTTTGTTTACACTCTAAACTGGTAAGAAAATTTGTTCTAATGATATTTCGGCTGAGTTCTAAAATGGTTCCGATTCGTTAAAAACGCATGGCCGCCAGTGGGTGGAGCAATTTTGCTTATTTGGATATAGTAAAACCTTGTTAACACTCTAGAAGTCACATTTGTAGTCCAATCTTCATGACACATTTTTCTTATGATATCTCGTCTGAGTTTGAAAATGGTTCCGGTCAGTTGAAAAACATGGCCGCCAGGGGAGTGGCAGTTTTCCTTATATGGCTATAGTAAAGCCTTATTAACACTCTAAAAGTCATTATTATAGTTCAATCTTCATGGGCTGCTCATAACAAGTAAGTTCCTTTCTATCACAGATGAGCGACTTTGGGTCCTTCAGGCCCTCTTGTCTGATCTACTTGTAGTTTACCTGTTTTAATTTATATTTCATTGTTGTTCTTTTTGTTCTCGCCTCAGAGTAAGGAGTACAATGGATTCCTGTATGATGAAATGCAGGGCGTTGCCCTAGTAAGCTCTACCCTCCTGGCTATGGACAAGAAACAGAAACCCTTCACTAGACGACCCTGCATTGCTACGTTCAAGGTTGTGTAGTCTTCTATGAAAGTATGCACCATCTTTAATTGCTTACTTGAAGTGTTGAGTTGTTTATGAGCAAAGAGTTTCATGTTACTTTAGTTTAAACCTATTTTGTTTAGTTGTATTGCTTTTGAGTCCTTTTCCTGGTTAGAACCAGTTCTTGGTGTCTTTGGAGGAGACCTTAAGAATGTTCCTACTCTAGGGAGATCTTAATTTGGCTTTTACAAAATGACTTATTCAAAAACAAAATGACTAGCGACACTACAACTTTGCTACGTCCTCTGCAAACTGATTTACTCAACTTAATGCTTACTAAGCTACATAATGACTAACTCAATTGAAAATGTCCTACTAAGCTATAATGTTTTTTACTGAATTACAAAATGACCAACTTTTCTACAACATGACTTGCTCAACTGTATTTTTTATCAACTACAACATGAAGTTCAAGTGAAACATGAAAAGCTCAATTAAAATTGACTAACTCTTATACAAAATGACTGACTTAACCACAAAATGACTTACTTCATTACACAATGTTTTACTCAACAACACAATGACTCACTAATTTTACAACATGACTAGCTCATCTACTAGATTACTTACTTAGCTACAAAATGACCTACGCAACTAAAAAGTTACTATCTCAACAAAATTATTACTAGGTCAGCTATATAATGAACTACAAAATTACCAGCTCTACTACAAAATGACTCTCAAATTCTTAAATGACGAAATCAACTACAAATTGACTCAACTTGACAATATTCAAGTGATATGATAAAACGAAATGACTGACCCATTAAAATTTGTATTTCTAAGAAAAAAATACTTTTAATTTGAAGCACATAACTGTTTTTATATAAATTTTTGCTTCATCTTATGGGCACGATGATTTATCAGGGTCCCTGGTAAATTGATTACATTATTACGGGGTAGAAACTTTTACAATGCAATCTAAAAATAATATGGTATAAAATGCATTTAACAGATCAGCGGTTTTGACTGCGCACTGGTAAGTGTATATCTGAAGGCAACCGGTCTGGAGAATGAGGACATCGGTCGACTGCAGGCAGAGATTGACAATATCCCCAACCTTATAGAGGCCATTAGGACTGCTCTTCCAGGTAAAGAGCAATTTTTATGAGGCGTTTTGTTTGAGGCAAAACAATATTCAGTTCACCAGAGTTATGAACCCGGATCAAACATATTGTCTTTAACTCTCCTTAACAAATACCACATCCCAAATCAACCTTACTGAATTCTGCCACATTTTATTTCAGATGTAAACAACTTTCGTTGAATATTTATATTCCACTTAAATCAGCCTAAAATTAAAGCTTAACAAACATTAACAGTTGCACAGATTATACGTTGTATACTCAATTCCTTATTACTATGTAAACATATCCTTTAATTTTCATTTTATGGATTTGCTTCTTTATCAGTACTAAGTGCACACAATTTAGCCATTAACTGACAGCTGCCTTACTTGAATCTGCAGACAGGAAGAACGGCAGTTTAAAGGATTTTAATACCTGTTCCATCACAATTTATGTGGGCTTGCCGGGAAACGCACTGTCGATCCTCGGATTTGTAGTCCAGCTCCCTACCAACCAAGCTAGCTGGCCTGACAAATATAACTTGTAAATATCCATATATCTACAATATTTATGCCCCCCTTCGAAGAACTCAAGAACGCTTGGGCCTAGGATCATGAAACTTCATAGGTACATTGATCATGACTCGCAGATGACCCCTATTGATTTTGAGGTCACTAGGTTAAAGGTCAAGGTCACGGTGACCAGAAATAGTAAAATGGTTTTTGAATGATAACTCAAGAACGCATATGCCTAGGAACATGAAACTTCACGGGTAGATTGATCATGACTTGCAGATGACCCATATTGATTCTGAGGTCACTAGGTCAAAGGTCAAGGTCACGGTGACCAGAAATAGTAAAATGGTTTCTGGATGATAACTCAAGAACGCATACGCCTGGGATCATGAAACTTCCTGGGTAGATTGATCATGACTCGCAGATGATCCCTATTGATTTTGAGGTCACTAGGTCAAAGGTAAAGGTCATGGTGATCCAAAATAGTAAAATGGTTTTCGGATGATAACTCAAGAACGCATACGCCTAGGATCATGAAACTTCATAGGTAGATTGATCATGACTTGCAGATGACCCCTATTGATTTTGAGGTCACAAGGTCAAAGGTCAAGGTCACGGTGACCCAAAATAGGAAAATGATTTTCGGATGATAACTCAAGAACGCTTTTGCCTAGGATCATGACACTTCATTGGTACATTGATCGTGACTCGCAAATGACCCCTATTGATTTTCAGGTCACTAGGTCAAAGGTCAAGGTCACAGTGACAAAAATGGTATTTGCACAACGGCTGCCACTACAACGGACAGCCCATTTGGGGGACATGCATGTTTTACAAACAGCCCTTGTTAAATTTCCTTTTGTCATTGCAGGGGAAAATGATATTATACTGCTTGGTGACTTTAACCTGTCTCCAGTTACTAAAGGTTAGTCGTTTGATTTTTATAATGAAACTGATCAAAATTAATAAATAATATGATATTTATGCCCCTCTTCAAAGAAGAAGGGGTACATGTATTGTTTGCTGGATGTCGGTCGGTTTGTCTTTCGGTAGACCAGTTCATTTGTGATCAATAACTCATAAACGAATTAACCAGTTGGCTTGATACTTCACATGTGCATTGGCCTTGGACAGTAGATGACCCCTATTGAAATTGGGGTCACTAGATCAAAGGTCGAGGTCACTATCACACTTATATTGTTTTGCTAGATGTCAGTCGGTTTGTCTGTCGGTAGACCAGTTTGTTTCGGATCAATAACTTGTCAACGAATGGACCAATTGGCTTGATACTTCAAATGTGCATTGACCTTTGACAGTATATGACCCCTATTGAAATTGGGGTCACTAGGTCAAAGGTCAAGGTCACTGTCTCACTAAGTGTGAAAATCGTTTCTGATCAATAACTTGTCAAGCAATTGACCAATTGGCTTGATACTTAACATGTGCATTGGCCTTGTAGCGTTTTCCCAGGCCCTGTTAGCGTGGCGCGGCGCCATTCCCTTTTTTGAAGGGCCACGCTGCCCCCTTTCAAAGCCATTTAGCGCTACGCTGCCCTTTCCAAAGGCCGCGGCAATGCCCTTTCATGGGCACCCGCTGTTTTCCGCCCTTATTGATAACATCATAATTTCCCCTTGACCAAACTTCTAAGCCGACTAGTATCAGATAATGGCTCCAAGGCAGTGAAGATTCGCGTGGTTGTGAATTAGTCATGCGTTAATATCAATCGATAATGTCAGAGGCTATGTTATACCAAGTGCATTTATCGGTCGGTGATGTGTACTCCTCCACGATAAATTTGTGGACTGTTACTTTGGAGACTTTTGATGAAAAACTTGGTGTTATCCTCCTGGAAATTGTGCATTCCATGCATAATTCAGTTATATCAAAACATATATTTTACGCATATTTACATTTAAAAACACAAATTAATTTTATTATCGTTATCGTCTTTAAGATATTTAATTATTGAAACAAGACTATTGCCAAGCAATATATGTCCCCTACCGGCTCCACCATTTTAGAAATATTTTTATATTTTTATTTGTTGCCATAGCAACCAAAATTTTTGACGTATGAAGAAAATAAAAAAGTGCATAATGTCCAGATAGCCATCTATCCATGTTTTAAATTTCATGAAAAAAATATAAAGAACTTTAAAAGTTATCACAGGATCCAGAAAACCACCATTTTCTGCAGTAATTTCTTGTCTCTTTGTTGCCTAGCAACCATTCTTTTTGACGTGGGAACAAAATGAAATGACGTACATAATGTCCATATTGCCATTTATCCATGTTTCAAGTTTCATGAAACCGGTAGGGGACAATAATTTCTAAGACGTAAACCAATAAAACAAAATGCAATTCGCGTATTAGGCGGACATATTGTAAGATTTTACTTTGCTATGCGCACCTGTCGCTTTACGAGATGGCGGACATACAGAATTAAATTGTGACTCAGCAAAAATGGCAAATACAATCGTAAACGATCGAATTAACGATGGAGATCATACATTTAGAAGGAATTAATGAAATGTCTGTGATAATCAACAATGCATACAAATGTTTTAGATAGCAAGAACATATTTATTTGTAATCTACTCAGTGAATGTATATCACGGAAACGAGTGTTTACATATTGTTAGCGATCAGTTTACTCGCAATGTTAAACATCTGCAAAGATTTTTATGTTAGTAGTTCTGTGTATAATCAGATTCATATGCATATATTGCTTTATTATGTTTGATGTGCTGTACAGTTTACTGAAACAGCATGGAACTTAAATGTACATTGCAATCTAAATATATTAAAATAAATCAAAGCAAGTTAAATACACCATTCACCATTTAATGTGCTTGTTTATTTTTTGTTTTTCCACAACTGCCTCTGATGTGATTACATGTTTCTCCCTAAATCAGGTATTCACGGAACATTTTTGCCCTTTTTGCCTAAATGCGCGCTTAAATGCCCTTTTTGAAAGTAATGCGGCATTCTCCTTTGTCCTCCTGAGAAAAACACTACACTGGTTGACAGTAGATATCCCCTATTGAAATTGGGGTCACTAGGTCAAGGTCACTATCACACAAAGTGTGAAAATCGTTTCCGATCAATTACTCGTCAACTAATTGACCAATTGGCGTGATACTTCACATGTGCATTGGCCTTCTATAGTAAATGACCCCTATGAAATTGAGGTAACTAGGTAAAAGATCAAGGTCACTATCACACTAAGTGTGAAAATAGTTTCCCATTAATAACTCCTAAACGCATTGACCGATTGGCTTCATATTTCCCATGTGCATTGGCATTCGGCAGTAAATAACCCCTATTGAATTTGGGGTCACTATGTCAAGGTCACTGTTACACACAAAGTGTGAACTTGTTTCCGATCAATAACTTGTCAACTGATTCACCGATTAGCTTGATACTTCCCATGTGCATTGGCCTTGGACAGTAGATGAACCCTATTGAAATTGGAGTCACTATGTCAAAGGTCATGGTCACTGGCACAATAAGTGAAAAAAGTGTTTCTGATTAATAATTCATCAACGAATTGAACCATTGTCTTGATACTCCACATACGCATTTTCCTTTGACACTAGATGACCCCTATTGAAATTTGGGTCACTACGTTATAGGTCAAGGTCAGTGTCACAATAAATGTGAAAATTGTTGTGATCAATAATTCATCAGCGAATTGACCGATTGGCTTGATGCTTCGCATGGGCATTAGCCTTAAACAGTAGATGACCCCTATTGAAATTGGGGTCACTAGTTTGTGGGGGGGGGAATATATCTCGACTGTGGAACTCTTGTTTGCAGTATAATTCATAGATGGAATATAATATTTAACAATGTTAATATATCTCATCTCAACTCATCTTGGCCTGTGGGCCCGTCAGTTTCCTCCTGGCGTAATAGTTCTGGTTAAGGCACCCCAGCTATGATGTTTTTCCCATGTAACTTGAACCTAAGATTCATCCAGGTCTCAATGGCAGTTGTTTCTATGCTGCCTGTTCATCCTCTTCCATTGAGTGTTCCAGGGGAGAAATTGCCTTGTTGTGTTGGATGCAGACTGGCGATGGGTTTGGCGTTGGATGTGTTGGTCTTGAAATCATTGCTCTACCCAAGCTAAGTTTTAAAAAAAAATGTTGGATTTTTCCTGCTTCTGCTGTGGGGTTTCAGATATAAAAGCTAGATTGTCGGATAGTCCATATGGTCCAACTGCTTGCAACACTAGATGCAATTGTGCTTCTGGTCCAACGAGGGCACAATGACAGTTGGAACAGAAAAGGTGAGAATAAGCAGCCTTGCCTTACTCTGGTTACTACTACCAAGGTGTGGGTGTGTTTCCTGCCGTTTACACTTATGCAGGTCATCATTTAATCAGACTCGCAGATGATGCTATGATCTTTACTGGCACTCTGTAGTATCTCAGTTGGGACTTCCGGTCAATTCTTTTGAACACATTTTCATAATTGATGAAGTTTACATAGACGGATGAGTCACACTTAAGGAAAATGTTCCAGTATGATGTGCAGGATTGCGATGTGACCGTGCACGAACTCATCTTTCGTAAGTCCGCTCATTGGTCATGTAGATGCTGGTCAGGTTAATCTTTTTTATTCGGATAGGCATAATGCGATTAACACTTTTCCTGACATGAAAGACAACGTTCCCCTAAGTAATTGGAATATGAACTTTGTCTTCCCATATCATGCTGAAGAGCGTGTAGAGTTACTCCTCCCTGGTCTTGATGTAAGCCTTTAGAGCTATTGGCAGTATGCTGTCAGGTCTTGCAGACTAGCCGATCTCCAACTGCTTGATTGTGCGGTTGATATCTTTCTTCTTGAATACGCAACACTTGATTGGCAGATCGCTAGTGGTTTATCTGGTGACCTAGCAGAAGCTTGCCTGTAGAGTAGCTCCTGGAATGGCTCGATCCATCTCTTCTTCACAACACTTGATTGGCAGATCGCTTGTGGTTTATCTGATGGCTTAGCAGAAGCTGGCCTGTATAGTAGCTCCTCGAATGGCTCGATCCATCTCTTTTTCTGCACTTCGTTGTCTGCTTTCACTCCTCATATCTTTTCCATTACTTGCGGCTCTTATTTGTCATATTTTCCTGATATTCACTTGGTGATTGAGTACAGGCCATTGGTTCTGTTCTTGCATGCTTTCTTTTCTGTCATGCTTGTTTAACCATTGTGTATCCTTTTGGGATGGAAAATAATTAATCCGATGACCAGGTTACTTGTGACACACACGTCGGCAAAAATCTTACTGAAGTCATTCATCTCTTCTAGTCCTTGCTGTCCCATGATGTTCTCCTATCCCTGTTCTTGGTGTTGAATTCACCGATTAAAATTATGATTTTCCTATTTTGCTCGTCTTGCCTGATGGTTTACGGACTGTTGTAAAAGTCATCATTTTCGTTCTCTTCACTTTTGTTTCGGAGCGTAGAACTCATGACTGGATTATGTCCATGTTGATCTTCTTTGTATTGAAATAGGTAGTCCTGATCCATGCTGATGCCATCAGATGAGCGCTCTCTGTGCTGACTTTTACAGCATCTGGGCTTCTGCCAGTGCGTGTACTGCATCCTCCTGCTTATACCCCAAGTGCATCAGTAACTCGTCAAAAGTCCATGGCTTTTGCCCAGAATTAGTCTACCATTATTCGCATATTTAATGAAAGTTCAACTTCCTTATATCTCCTGCAACTTGCGCTCTCTCCAGTCCCCCCAGTCTGGTACATGTATGGATGGTAGTGTTGGTCCTGGTGGAGATGATGTTCTTTGGCCTGGGGGCTTCCAGGAGGCCCATCTTCTCCCTTTTCCATGATGTATTGATTGTCTGTAGCTACAGTGTGTTTATAACCCCAGATCGAATGATCAGGAGGTATATTGTTTTTGTCCTGTCTGTCTGTCTGTCTGTCTGTCTGTCTGTCTGTCTGTCTGTCTGTCTGTCTGTCTGTCTGTCTGTCTGTATGTCATTGTATGCGTGTGTCTGTCCCAAAACTTTAACCTTGCTCACAAAATTAAAACTCTTGGGTCTATGTTTTTAAATTTCACATTAGCATGCATCTCATTAAGATCTACAATCAAACATGGTTTGAGGTCACTAGGTCAACGGTCAAGGTCACTCTGACCTTTACATTCAAACTATAACTTTGTTTCTAAAATAGCTGCAGTGCGGCTTCAAAGCACAGTAGGGGGCATGGTGATTCACAAACACAGCTCTTGTTCATAAAGTAGGGTTGCTAGCCATACACAAAAATAATCTGGCAACACATAAGTGAGGCTACTCCAAAGATAGTTGGAATTACCTTTTAATCTTTGAATTACATCGTTTTGCTATAAGTTGTTATGAATTTAGTTTGAAATCTGTCAAAAACAATGTGCATTCAAAAATTCTATTAGAAATGTTTTATATAAGGTTTTCAATATTAAATGAATGATGTTTTTTGTTTATTTTAGATTTTGACGATCTTCGAAATCAAGGCTATCACAATTGTATTGCCGACGGTGTCTTCACAAACATAAGCGACGCCAACAAAAAAGGCAGCAAGACATACGATAACATCTGGATATCTAAACAGACAAAACAAGTGTTCACTGGTAAGAATTATTTTATTCCCCGCCAGAGGTGGAGGGATAATAAATTGGTCTTTGTCAGTCCATCCATCCTTCTGATTGACCATCTCAAAATTTATCTTTGGCGAGGGATATCAATTCAACAAATTTGCTTGTTAATATTGTTGTTATATTGTGCTTGATTTTGCTGGTCCAAAGCTTTGTGCATTGTAAACGATTTGTGTTGAAGATTTCCATCAGTTGATGTTTATTTAAAGTTTGCTTACCCTTGATTAATTGGAAAATACTATATTATCGATTGAATTAATTATGTTAGTCAATGAAAAACAAAGAAGAGGCATTTATCAATACTTTATGTTCCTGATTCTCAAATGAACATAAATGTATCATATTTCAAACCTTGGAGATTTAATTATGATGATGCCATTATTCCCGCAAAAAAATCCACCAGTAAATATGCAATCGAATTGTGGAATAACTTAACATATTACGAAAATTTGTTAATGTTAGTTCATAAACAATTTAAAATCTGCTCATGAGATCACCAGAAGTCTACAATAATGCTGTTTTAGGCGGTTTTATGGTAATATATTTTATTCCCCTGCACAGGTCAATGTGACGTCGTGAGAGAGGGACTGTCCAGTCCCTGGATCCCCAAGGGCTGGACGTGGGGCGGGGTCGTGAGTGACCACTGTCCAGTGTGGGCCCAGTTCTACACGGGCCGTGACCTTGACACTGGAGACTTGAAGATCGGACCAGAGGCCATTAAATTTGCACTGACTGACTGATGTTTAGTAAAAGATTAGAATATTACATGTTTGACTCTGGTATGACAGACATCACTAGTAGCAATTGATAATGCAGTTCTTTAAACAATAAATAGTGACAATATTCCACACTTTTCATTATGTTATTGCCATGAAAATCCCCATTTAAACTACTTTGAAATGGAAGCCCATAATAAACTAATAAGACACAATTAACCAGCGCTTGAACATATTTGTGTGCTAATATTAGAAATATTCTCTTGGTTAAATGTTTCCAATTTATGTAGCAAATTTGTTCAACATGTTATGGTACGTGAAGTTTTGAGATGTTGATGTTATTTATGTTAAGTTTGATGTGTGCTGCGTGGATGCAGTAGCGTGTATCCCCGTACACATCTTCGATGTTGTTATATTTTCAGCCTTCAGAGGCTGGTAGCGGTATTGTTATTATGCCCCCCTTCGAAGAGGAGGGGGTATATTGCTTTGCTCATGTCGGTCGGTCTGTCGGTCCGTCCACCAGGTGGTTTCCGGATGATAACTCAAGAACGCTTGGGCCTAGGATCATGAAACTTTATAGGTACATTGGTCATGACTCGCAGATGATCCCTATTGATTTTGAGGTCACTAGGTCAAAGGTCAAGGTCACGGTGACCTGCAAATAGTAAAATGGTTTCCGGATATTAACTCAAGAACGCTTAGGCCTAGGATCATGAAACTTAATAGGTAGATTGATCATGACTCGCAGATGACCCCTATTGATTTTCAGGTCACTAGGTCAAACATCAAGGTCACAGTGACCCAAAATAGTAAAATGGTTTCCGAATGATTATTCAAGAACGCTTAGGCCTAGGATCATGAAACTTGATAGGTAGATTGATCATGACTTGCAGATGACCCCTATTGATTTTTAGGTCACTAGGTCAAAGGTCAAGGTCACAGTGACATGAAATAGTAAAATGGTTTCCGGATGATACCTCAAGAACGCTTATGCCTAGGATCATGAAACTTCATAGGTAGATTGATGATGGCTGGCAGATGACCCCTATTGATTTTCAGGTCAAAGGTCACGGTCACAGTGACCGAAAATAGTAAAATGCTTACCGGATGATAACTACAGAACGCTTATGCCTAGGATCATGAAACTTCATAGGTACATTGATCATGACTCGCAGATGACCTCTATTGAGTTTCAGGTCACTAGGTCAAAGGTCAAGGTCACGGTGACCCGCAATAGTAAAATGGTTAGCGGATGATAACTCAAGAACGCTTAGGTGTAGGATCATGAAACTTTATAGGTAGATTGATCATGACTCGCAGATGACCCCTATTGATTTTCAGGTCACTAGGTCAAAGGTCAAGGTCACAGTGTTCCAAAATAGTAAAATGGTTTCCGGATTACAATTCAAGAACGCTTAGGCCTAGGATCATGAAACTTGATAGGTAGATTGATCATGACTCACAGATGACCCCTATTAATTTTCAAGTCACTAGGTCAAAGGTCAAGGTCACAGTGACATGAAATAGTAAAATGGATTCCGGATGATAACTCAAGAACGTTTATGCCTAGGATCATGAAACTTCGTAGGTAGATTGATAATGGCTGGCAGATGACTCCTATTGATTTTCAGGTCACTAGGTCAAAGGTCAAGGTCACGGTGACCCGAAATAGTAAAATGGTTTCCGGATGATAACTCAAGAACACTTATGCCTAGGATCATGAAACGTCATAGGTACATTGATCATGACTCGCAGATGACCCCTATTGATTTTCAGGTCACAAGGTCAAAGGTCAAGGTCACAGTGACCCGCAATAGTAAAATAGTTTACGGATGATAACTCAAGAACGCTTATGCCTAGGATCATGAAACTTGATAGGTACATTGATCATGACTGGCAGTTGACCCCTATTGATTTTCAAGTCACTAGGTCAAAGGTCAAGGTCATGGTGACCTGAAATAGTAAAATGGTTTCCGGATGATAACTTAAGAACGCTAATGGCTACGATCATAACACTTCAAAGGTACATTGATCATGACTCGCAGATGACCCCTATTGATTTTGAGGTCACTAGGTCAAAGGTCAAGGTCATGGTGACCCGAAATAGTAAAATGGTTTCCGGATGATAACTCAAGAGCGCTTATGCCTAGGATCATGAAACTTCATAGGTACATTGATCATGACTCGCAGATGACCCCTATCCATTTTGAGGTCACTAGGTCATAGGTCAAGTTCACGGTGGCCCGAAATAGTAAAATGGTTTCCGGATGATAACTGAAGAACGCTTATTCCTAGGATCATGAAACTTGATAGGTAGATTGATCATGACTCGCAGATGACCCCTATTGATTTTGAGGTCACTAGGTCAAAGGTCAAAGTCACGATGACCCAAAATAGTAAAATGGTTTCTGGATGATAACTCAAGAACACTTATGGCTAGGATCATGAAACTTCATAGGTACATTGATTGGCAGATGACCCCTATAGATTTTCAAGTCACTAGGTCAAAGGTCAAGGTCACAGTGACAAAAAACATATTCACACAATGGCTGTCACTACAACGGAGAGCCCATATGGGGGGCATGCATGTTTTACAAACAGCCCTTGTTTTTATTATTTTTAGACACCTTGTTTTCGTATATAATAGGAATTCAATACTGCTCCAGCAGCTGGAGTTTCACTTCTTTATATTGAATTGCACAACAGTTTGATGTGTGCTGCGAGGATGCAGTAGCGTGTATCCCCGTACACTTCTGTGATGTTGTTATATTTTTAGCCTTCAGAGGCTGGTAGCGGTATTGTTATTTTTATTATTTTTAGAAACCTTGTTTTCGTATATAATAGGAATTCAATACTGCCCCAGCAGCTGGAGTTTCACTTCTTTATATTGATGTACTGCTGATTTCACATTAGGTGTACCGTTCTTGGGATGTGGAAAATAGTGAATGCCACTTTTGTTTTCAAGTAGTTTGTGTGTTCCTTGTTATAGTAAAACACTGTATTCACAACATATGAACCAATAAACCATCTTTTATTACTTACACATGAATGTCTTCCGGTAATTATACTTATAATAGTTGTAGGTTTTGCTTGTTAGAACTATTTTGTATAATTGTTATTTAAATATAGCTAACAATACCATTTAGATTTGTTTAATATGTTTGAATACACAAAGCAAATTATATTTATTATATTACCACAATTTTATAAAGTTTTGCTGTTTTCACTTTGATATAGTATTTCTGCCGAATTTCACCAGTTTGTATTATTATTTGCTTAATTTCAAAAAATTCATTAAATCGAAACCATCATCATTTCGTCATCATCATCAGCTTCATCATCATCACCACCACCATCATCACCACCACTTCCACCACAATCATCATCTTTATCATATCTTCGTTGTCGTTGTACTCATCGTCGACGCCGTTTTCGTCGGCGTCGGCTAAATCATCATCGGTAGCAGAAGCACAAACCACAGCAGCAACAACAACAGCAATATCATCAACATCTTTCAGCATCGTCAGTAAAACATCAACTTAATCATTCTAAGAGTCATTAATGTTTATAACAAAGTCAACGCCAACAGTGTTAATTTTATTTGTATTTCAACCATGACAATGCTTATTTTACAATCAGATAAAAAGCAACACACGTTCAATCATTGAGTAATCCGAAACTACCGCAACTGGTTAATAATAAGACATATACATTTATATAATTACATTATTTAAGAACATAGAACTACATACAAATGCATGTAGTTGTGCATTATAAAACTATTTTTTTATTGTAACATCTAAAAACAATACTCTATCATTATCGACGTTTAAAGGGTTCTATTTTTGGAAACGATCAACATGACAGGCACAATGCATAGCATGCAAATAAAAACCTATTAATATGATACAGTTGAACATATCAAGCGGTTAGAATAATATTTTTTTAAAGAAATTAAAATATTTCATATAATTCAATATTTTTATGTTATTCGAATGCGTTGACAATTGTGTAAACGTGTACATGCTTGAAAGCGAACTAATAAAGTTGTATCAACATGTTCCAAATTGTATTAGTCATTGAAACAAAGGCATACATTTAATTTAAACATGTACAATAACATTGACACAAAGCAAAAAAAGTAATATCAGACAGACATTCAGACATAATAGTTTATATTCTATTAATATCTGTCTATAGTTTTTTTTTTCGTTTAGTAGTGTGCCACTTGCTCTGTACCTGGTCAAAATAATCACCATGCCATGTTGTTCCCTGATTTAAATATCAAGTCATTAACGACTTAGGAGACTTATTAAAGAGATCTTTTCACGGTTTGGTAAATTGACAAAATTGAAAAAAAGTTGTTTCAGATTCGCAAATTTTCGTTTTAGTTATGATATTTGTGAAGAAACAGTATTACTGAACATTTACCATAGTCCAATATAGCTATTATATGTATCTTTTGACGATTTGAAAACCTAAAAATGATAAAGCGTTGCAACGCGAAACGATTGAATAATTTGGAGAGTTCTGTTGTTGTTTAAATTTACGAAACTACGAAGATTGCTTATATAAGGTATAAAATACTTCTGCTGTGTATACCCGGCGGAATAGCCGAGGGGGCTAATGAGCTTTTACTTCAGACTAACTCCAGGACTCCGGGGGTCACTGGTTCGAGCCCTGTACCGGCTACTTTTTTCCTTTTTTAAATTTTGTTCTTGATTTTTTACTGGAGCTTTTAAGATCCAATGTTTACATGTATCAATATAAAGCATTTAATGACAAACTTCAAAATATTCCAAAATCTGTTAAAAAAGGCCCCTTTAAACACCATTGTGTTGATTTAATAATTAATACATGTTAGAGAAAAGCTCCGGCGAAATATCTATTTTAAAGATGAGATTAAACATAAAATATATATTGTTATAAATAAATGTCAACATACATTAGACTGAGACCGTTTTTTAAAATCGGGAGATAATGTGTTTCCGCCATATTTTCGTGTAAAACCTATCGTCGGAAGTTAAAAAACACATAAGGATAGCATAATGGTATAGCTTAGTTCATGTATTGAGCAACAGCAACAAAAAGTATTTAACACATCATGTTTAAACAGTTTCGATTGTTAAAGAGTATCAGAAACACTTCAAGACATGAATAAAATCCGAATCATTTTAATTTAGTATCCATCAAAAATGTACACTTATTCAAGACAGTGAGTCGGGAATAATCTGAATTCGCATTGAAATTCGATTAATTTTGTAAAGGTCCATATATTTAGCAAATCTTTTATAAACATCATCTTTAAGGATATCGCTAGCAGCTTCATCAACATCACCAATGTCACGTACAGACATGGCACGACCGGCAGAATCAGGCCATTCATATATTCGGAATCGTTTCATTGCAACATTTTTTCCGTGCAGCAAGTTCCTGTTGAAATGGAATGTATTCCTGAACTGGGATTCGTTCTGGGGGATCAATACTAGAAGCACAACCAAATTCCAGCTTACTATCAATTGTATGAGTACACGTAGCCAATGAGTACACAAGTTCGCGCAATTTGGATGGAAGCATTGTGTCTGAGTAGATATTTAAATACTTCAATGATTGAGGTACCTGCAGAGCGACGTAATTCATGCACATGTACTATTAAAGTTTCAAGCTGTTTGAGTGATGATAGCGACTGAGATAACGTTTCCGCATGCTTCACGTCAATACCGGAAGATTTACGAACGCCACTCGGACCTCAAATTCTCCATGTTCAGAAGATTATTCACGTCCACGTCAATACCGGAAGATTGACGAACGCCACTCAGACTCAAATTCTTGATGTTCAGACCACGGAGAGCCAGCCATAGGCCAGGTCTCTCATACTCCAAATCAATACTAAGTGTTTTCTAGCAGTTTAAGCGATGAAAAGTGTCTTTGACATCGACATTGTATGCTATTCACGTCAATCCCTAGTAAGTACTTTTCAACAAGCCACTCAGACCTTAGATGCTTGATATTCAGACCATGACAGCCTCCACCAGACTTGATAATCACACGGCATCTCAATACAAAGAGTGTCCAGCTGTGTGAGCGATGATAGTGACAAGGATATCAACTCTGTATGCAAACCCTCCCCACTCCATAGTCTTCAGGTTCAGTCTCTTTATATTCAGACAATGGATACCTCTCAATAGACCACGGCTGTCTGGATCTAACGTAATACTAAGCGTTTCTAGCTGTGTGAGCGATGCTAATGACTGATACAACGACTCTGCTTGCAAATCTTTACAGTCACCATAATAAACAGACTCAGACTCTTGATATTCAGACCATGGAGAGCCTTCCAAGGACAATTACCGTCTGCACACACACTAACATTAAGAGTTTCTAGACGTGTGAGAGATGAAAGTGATTTAGACAACGACTCTGTACGCAAATCGGTCCACTGAATCCAATCAAGAGTCAGACTCAGAGTCTTGATATTCAAAGTATGGAGAACCTCCCACAGACCAGTACTGTTCTCCTGTACTTCCATATCGAGTGTTTCAAGCTGTGTGAGTGATGATGGTGACTGAGACAACAACTCTGTATGATAAAATTCAAAACATTTGTTCGCACCTTTAATAGTCAGACTCTTGACACTCAAACCTTTGAGAGCCTCCAACACACCAGGACAGCTTCATCCGCATCAATACTAAGTGTTCCAGCCGTGTAAGCGATGATAGCAAATGATACAACGACTCTTCATAATTTACTCTACACTTACAAAACACACGCAGCTTCTTGATATTAAGGCCATAGAAAGAATCCCAAAGACCAGTAATATCTGAATCCACACGAATATCAAGTTTTTGCAGCCTCATCAGCGATGATAGTGATTGTGACAAAGACTCTACATGCAATTCTCCTCTGCTATCATCTATTCTGAGATTTAGATACTTGATATTCAGACCATAAAGGGCTTCCCAAGGACTGTCTTTTGAACGTGAATGGTTAGCTTTTTCCATCTGTGCGCGAGCGATGATAGCGACCTGAGTCAACTCTCTGAGTGATTTTAATCCTTAAAACTTTCCCCTTCAAACCATCCAGTGTTAGACTCTTGATATTCAGACCATGGA